>NW_026781782.1:0-182769 GCF_030144855.1 Hypanus sabinus
CTATCAGGTCACCTCTCATCCTCCATCACTCCAAGGAGAAAAGACCGATTTCACTCAACCTATCCCTATCCAAGCAACATCCTCGTAAATCTCCTCAGCACCCTTTCTATGGCTTCCACATCCTTCCTGTAGTTTGGCGACCAGAACTGAGCACAGTACTCAAGTGGGGTCTGACCAAAGTCCGATATAGCTGCAACATTACATCTCGGCTTTTAAACTCAAGCCTGCGGATGATTAAGGCCAATGCACAGAATGGCTTCTTAACCACAGAGTCAACCTACATAGCAGCTTTGAGTGTCCTATGGACTCCGTCCCCAAGATCCCTCTGTTCCTCCACACTGCCAAGAGACTTACCATTAATACTATATTCTATAATATTTGACCGAAGCAAATGAACCACATCTCACTTCTTTGGGTTGAACTCCATTTGACACTTCTCAGCCCAGATTTGCAGACTATCAATATCCCCCTGCAACCTAACCCAACATTTGTTTCATCAGCAAATTTACTAACCCATACCTCCACTTCCTCATCCAGGTCATTTATAAAAGTCACGAAGGGTAGGGGTCCCAGAACCGATCCCTGAGGCAGACCATTGGTCACCGACCTCCATGCAGAATATGACCAGTATACAACCACTCTTTGTCTTCTGTGAGCAAGGCAGCTCTGGATCCACAAAGCAATGTGCCCTTGGATCCCATGCCTCCTTACTTTTTCAATCAGCCTTGCATGGGGTACCTTGTTGAAGATCATCTGAAAATCCAAGCAAACAACACACACTGCTTCTGCTTTATCTACCTTGCCTGTTATTTCCGCAAAGTATTCCAAGAGATTTGTCAGTCAAGATTTCCTTGAAGAAATCCGGCTGACGTTGGCCTACTTCATCATGTTTCCCCAATTACAGTACCCAAAAAACACACTCTTAGTACACTCTAACATCTTCCTGACCACTAACTGTCCAATAATTTTCTTTCTTGTGCCCCCTCTCTTCTTAAAGACTGGAGTGACATTTGCAAATTTCTGGTCCACCAGAACCGTTCTAAAATCTTGTGATTTCTGATAGATCATTACTCATCACTTGAAGAGGAAACTACGGGGGAACTTCTTCATTCAGAGGCGGGGAGAGTGTGCCCCGAGCTGCCAGAGCAAGTGGCAGGGACGATTGTAATCTTTTAGAGAAGTTTGCTTAGGTCACTGGATGAGAAGCATATGGAGGGCGATGGTCTAGGTGGAATTTGTTGGAACTCGGAAGATTAATGCTTTAGCACGGACTAGACTGGCCGAATGGCATTTTCCTGTGTTGTAGTGTTTTATGACTCTAATGCCTTCACAATCTCTTCAGCCACCTCTTTCTGAACTCTGCGGTGTCTTATCTACCTTCAGGCATTTCCGCTTCAAAAACCCCTTCTCTCCTTAGTAAAAGCATGTATCCTCACTTCTGCCCCAGGTACTGCTGAATGTTTGGCATTTATGTAATAAATTTAATGACACAACTGTAGTGGGTGACTTCACTCTGCAGGAGGATTGGGAAAGTCAGATTGGCGTGAGATCGCAAAAGAGGAGATGTATTGAATGCAAACGAAATGGCTTTTTAGAGCAGCTGATGGTTGAGCCTACTCGGGGAACTGCGATCTTACATTGGGTGTTGTGTAATAACCCAGATCTTATTAGGCAGGTTAATGTAAAGGAACCATTAGAAGGCAGTGATCATAATATGATTGAAGTCCTACTGCAATTTGTGAGGGAGAAGCACAGGTCACATGTGTAGTATCGTAATGGAATGAAAGGGAATTACTGAGGCATGAGAGAGGTGATTCCCCAGGTGGATTGGAGGATGCTGGTGGAGATGACGTCAGAGCAGAAATGGCTGACGTTTCTGGGAATAGTTCATAATGTGCAGGATAGATATGTCCCACAGACGTAGTTCTCAAACAGCGGGGCTGGGCTATCGTGGCCGACAAAGGAAGTTAAGGACTGTATAAAAGCATATAAGGTAGTAAAAGTGAGTAGTAGGTTGGATAACTGGGTAGCTTTTAATATCTAACAACAGGCAAATTTAAAATAAAAGCTATAAGGCGAAAGGTGAAATATGACAGCAAACTATACAATAATATCAACCAGTTATAAAATATACGAAAGGGAGGCGAGAGTTGATATTGGACCACTGGAAAATGATGCTCATGGGGTACAAATGGGGAAGAGATGGTAGACTAACTTGATAGGTACTTTGCATCCGTCTTGTCTGTGGAATACACCACCAGTGTGCCAGAGATCTATGAGTGTCAGGGAACAGGAGTGAGTGCCATTGCTATTACAAAGGAAAACGTTTGAGGCAAACACAGGTTCTTGAAGTGGATAAGTCATCTGGACCAGATGGACTACATCCCAGAGTCCTGAGAGAGGTTGCTGGAGAGATAACAGATGCATTGGTCATGACACGTCAAGAATCACTTGATTCTGGCATGGTCCCGGAGGACAGGACAGGAAGATTGCAAATGCCAATCCACTCTTTGAGAAGGGAGGAAGGCAAAGTAAAGCAAATTATAGTCCAGTTAGCCTAATCTCAGTGGCTGGGAAAGTGTGGAGTCATGATAACAGTTGAGGTTTTGGTGTACTAGGAGACTAATGATATAATGTCAAAGCCAGCATAGGTTCTGTACAGGGAAATCTTGCCTGACAAGTCTGTTACAGATCTTCGAGGAAGCCATAAGCAGGATGGACAAACGAGAGGCAGTGGATATCATTTACTTGGATTTCAGAAAGCTTCTGATAAGGTGTCACACATGAAACTGCTTAACAGGATAAAAGTCAGAAGTAATACTGGCATGGATAGAGGACTGGCTGACAGCCAAGAGGCAGTGAGTGGGAAGAAAAGGGGCCTTTTCTGGTTGGCCAGCAGTGACTTGTGCTCTTCAGGGGTCAGTATTCGGACCGCTGCTTTTCACATTGTTTGTCAATGATTTGGATAATGGAACTGATGGCTTTGTGACAAGGTTTGTGGATGATACAAAGGTAGGTGGAGGCGATGGTAGTGCTGACGAAGCAATGCGATTGCAGCAGGACACAGACAAATTTGAAGAACGATCAAGAAAGTGGCAGATGGAATACAATATTGGGAAAAGTACGATAGTGCATTTCGGCAAAAGGAACAATAGTGAACTGTTATGTGATTGGGGAGAAGGTTCAAGCCAC
This sequence comes from Hypanus sabinus, assembly GCF_030144855.1. Taxonomy (NCBI): domain Eukaryota; kingdom Metazoa; phylum Chordata; class Chondrichthyes; order Myliobatiformes; family Dasyatidae; genus Hypanus; species Hypanus sabinus. The sequence continues at coordinate 3,193 of NW_026781782.1, forward strand.
AGAAGTACAGAAGGAAGCGTGATGATGATGATGATGATGATGATGTCCTCGACTCAGGACTGACTCAGGGCAGCGTCGGGCATTTTCGTGCCTTACAAGGCGCGAATCGGAAGGTTGTGTAGGGCGCTTCTCCTCACATAGACATTTCACAGTATTTTTCTTTATTTTATGATGTCGAATTGCGAGCTCAACACTCAACCGGGCACGGATGGAAAGCGTACTCGGGAGAGGCCCGACTGTATTCAAACCCGGGAACCTCCGTTACGGAGTCCGGCGCTGACGTCACTACGCCACCAGGACCTTGGGCAAAACTCCCAGAAGATTAACTTCCGGGTTGAGTCTGTGGTAAAGAAGGCAAATACAATGCTGGCTTTATTTAAAGTGAAGTAGAATATATTAGCAAGGAGATAATGCTGATTCTTTACAAGACACTCCTCAGGCCGCACGTCAGAACATAAGAAATGGGAGCAGGAGTCGGCCATTGGCCCACTGAGTATGCCCCGCCATGCAATAAGATCATGGCTGATCCGTCAGGAAACTCAGGTCCATCTACCTGCCTTTTCCCTATAACCCTTCATTACCTTATTCTGCAAAAACCTATCTAACCGTATCTTAAATATACTTCGTGAGGAAACCTCAACTGCTTCCCTGGACAGAGAAGTCCACAGATTCACCATTCTGTGGGAAAAAACAGTTTCCCCTCATCTCCGTCCTAAATCCTCTCTCCGGAGTCTTGAGGCAATGTACCCGAGTTCTAGTCTCATCTACCAATGGAAACAACTTTCCTACTATCTTATCTATCCCTTTCAAAATTCTAGGTATTTCTATAAGATTCCCTTTCATTCTTCTGAACCCCAGAGAGAAAAGTCCCAGGCGACTCAATCCCTCCTCATCCCTGGAATCAAACTGTTTCACCTTCTCTGCATTGCCTCCAAAGCCAGTACTATATATCCTTCCTCGAGTACGGAGACCAGAACTGGACACAGTACTCCAGGTGCGGCCTCACCTGTACCCTGTATAGTGGCAGCATTACCTCCCTGCTCTTGAATTCAATCCCTCTACCAATGAAGGCTAACATTCCGTTAGTTAGAGTATGCGGGACTTCTATCTTAGAAAATGTGTGTTATCATTGGAGAGAGTCCAGTATATCTTCAAGAAGACGATTTCGGGAATGAAGGGGTTAAGCATGAGAAGCGTTTGCCAGCTTTGGGCTTGTACTCCTGCACTGACTTATGTTCAGTAAATGTGTGTGGAGGGTGTTCAGAAGCTGCAGAAGGCTGTAAATCTCGTCACCTCCATCTTGGGTACGAGACTACAAAGAATCCAGGACATCTTCAGGAAGCGGTATCACAGAAAGGCAGCGTCCATTATAAAGGACCTTCAGCACCCAGGACAGGCCCTTTCCTCACTGTTACCATCAGGTAGGAGATACAGAAGCCTGAAGGCGCACACTCAGTGATTCAGGAAAAGCTTCTTCCCCTCTGCCATCTGATTCCTGAATGGATTTTGAAAGCTTTGGACACTCTTCAATATACAGTATTTCTGTTTTTACACATTTTAATAATCTATTCATCACACATAATTGATTTACTTGTTGATTAGTTTTAATTAGTTTATTATTATTATTATCTATGTCAGAATATGTATTGAATTGAACTGCTGCTGCTGTCAACAAATTTCACGCGAAATGCCGGTGATAATAAACCTCATCCTGAATCTTGAATCTCACTGAAACCCACCGAATGTGGAAAGGTCCGGATAGGGTGGATGAGGAGAGGACTTTTCCTATGGTGGGGGTAGCCATAACAGAGGGCACAGCCTGAAAACTGAGGAGCAACCTTTTAGAGCAGTTAAGGCGAGCAGTAAATCTGCGGAATTCTGTGACACAGATGGCGGGGGGGGGGGGGGGCAAGTCTGTGGGTACATTTCAGGCAAAAGCTAATAGTTTACAGATCAGTCGAGGCATTACAGGATGTGCCGAGGAGGCAGGAGCATGGGGTTGAGTGAGAACCGGGATCAGCCATGATAGAACGGCAGAGCAGACTCGATAGGGCTGAATGGCCTAATTCTGCTCCTATGTCTTATAGTATTATACTGCAAGTGTCTTACACAGTGAAGATTGACACAAAATACTTATTACATTCGGCCGCGATTTCTTTGCTCTATTACTAACACGCCAGCATCATCTTCCAGTGGTACAATATCAACTCTTCCCTCTCTTTTACTCTTTATATATCTGAACAACTTTTGATACCTGATATTATTGGCTCACTTACCTTAATTTTTCATCATGTCTCTCCTGTGTATGTGAGTGTGAGTGTTTTTTTTTTGTTGTCTCCTGTTGGTTATGTAAAAGATTTCCAATCCTCTCACTTCCCACTGTTTTCTTGCTATATTACGTGACCCTGCTTTTGCTTTTATCAAAAACAGGAGAAAATCTGTGGATGCTGGAAATCCAAGCAACACATACACAAAATGCTGGAGGAACCTGGGAGGCCAGGCAGCACATATGGGAAATAGCAAACAGTCGACGTTTCGGGCCCAGACCCTTCATCAGGATTGGGAACAAAAAAAGATGAGACGTCAGAGGAAGCAGTGTGGGGGTTGGAGGGGTGGAAGACGTGGTAGGTGATGGGTGAAACTGGGAGAGGGGGAGCAGTGAAGGAAAAATCTTCTTTGGATTTTATTTCCTTAACGATCCTCGAAAGATCATTGCTAATGCCTGCACATCACTTCAGCCACCTCTTTCAGATCTCAGGGGTGTACACCATCTGGTCCAGGTGACCTATTTACCTTCAGACCATCTCTGTATCCCAAAGAACCTTCTCCCGTGTAACGTAACTTTACACATTCTGACCACTGACATCTGGGACTTTCATATTCCTGCCAGTGTCTTCGAGAGATAAGAGTGATGTACAAGACTTATTCAGTTCATCTGCCATCACCTTGCACCCCCATCCCATTACTACCTCTCCAGCATCATTTTTCAGTGGTCCGATATCCACTTCAGCCTCTCTTTTACAATATATGTACCTGAAGAAAAATTTGGTATCCTCTTTAATATTGCAGGCTAGCTCATCTCTGTATTCCATCTTTTCCTTCTTAATTATTTTAGTTGCATTCTGTTTGTTTTTAAAAGCTTCCCAATTCTCTAACTTCCTAATAATTTTTGCTGTGAGCCCTCTCCTTGGTTTTTACGTTCTCTTTATCAGCCACGGTTTTGACACTTTACCTTTAGAATACTACTTGCTCTTTGTGATGTGTATATACCCTGTGCCTCCCGAATTGCTTCCAGAAATTCCAGCCATTGCTGTTCTGTTTTCATCCCTGCCCGTGTTCTTTTCAAATCAATTTTGACCAATTCTTCTCTCTTGTTATTAATTTTAAACAAACATAAATGAAACATGAATACAAAGTGTTTGAGAGTACGTAATTAATAGTGTAAAGACATTAATATATATAATAATAAAAACAGATAACCTCCCAAACTCACAACATTGATGAACAAAGAAATAAAAAGAAAAAAAGATAAAAAAAAAACACTAACCAACATGGGCCATTCAATAATGTTAAGTACGTATACAGTAGTGCCAGTAACTCCGAACCTCCATCCAAATAATTAAAGATAATGTAAGTAAGGTTTAGGAAAAGACAATTCAACTCATATGAAAATGTTTCATCATTTCCATCGAAGTACGTCTTTATGTCATCAGGGACGCAACTTCTGAATTCTTCAATTAAAACCAACTCTCTCAAGCTGTTAAAATCCTCATTTACATGTTCAGATGTGCACCAGCAGTCAAAACACACAAATTTCTCATAAGCAAATTCTGTATGTCTGGTTCATAGATTTCTTCAAATTTCTAAACTTTTGCCTGTCTGCTTCTGGGACCAACCCGTAAGCTTTGAGCACAGCCTGTTTTTCACTATGTCATAATATGTGGTCATAATGCGTGACCATGTGGTTAAGGTGGTGAACTAGCGATCTGAAGATCATGAGTTCAAGCCTCAGCCAAGGCAGCGTGTGTGTCCTTGAGCAAAACACTGAACCACACACTGCCCCTGCATATTTATAGCCCAGTGGCGATGATTGGGGCAGTATAAATAAGTAAATAATCAGCTGCTTCAGCTACTGTCAAAGCAGAATAGGCTTGCTAAGCCTTCCCTTTAATTACACTTTGTAAGAGAATTTTCTGTCTGTTTTTTTGCCTTTCCAGCCTGAAACTGCCTCTGCCTTTCCGGAGCCTCCATCTTCAATTTTTCTAACTTCTACTGGAGCTCAAGCCCACGATGTTTACTTTCAGGAAACACCTCCAACTCCTCCACTTTAAACACACCCTCAGATACATAATGCTCAGCTGTTATCCTCTGCATCCCTGCCCTCCTCATTGTCAATTTCACCTCAGCAAGTATTAACGTTCTAGCAATACTCAACAACTCAATCCTTCTGGTGTCCTCTAATGCCTGAGAGGTTCACACTTCCAGATATCTATCAACATCCATTGCTGCTGATTTTCCACACACAAATTAATCAAAAGGGATTTCCCCAATGAAATCCATATTAAATCAATCCTTAAATTTGTTCATATCCCAGGTGCAGGCCCCATTTTGTTACAAACCATAACGCTTTAGAAATGAACCAGCAGCAACAGACTACTCCCAGTGGCCATACATTTTAATTCCATGTCCCATTCCCACTCTGATATGTCTATCCATGGCCTCCTTTACTGTCAAAATTAATCCAAACTCAGGTTGGAGGAACAACACTTTATATACCGGCTGGGTAGCCTCCAACCTGATGGCATGAACATTGACCTCTAACTTCGATTAATGCCCCTCTTCCCCTTCTTACCCCATCACTGACATATTTAATTGTTTGCCTGTTTTCCATGTCTCTCTGGTGCTTCCCCCCACCTTTCTTTCTCCCGAGGCCTCCTGTCCGATGATTCGTTCCCATCTCCAGCACTGTATCACTTTCGCCAATCACCTTTCCAGCTCTTAGCTTCATCCCACCCCCTCCGGTCTTCTCCTATCATTTCTCATTTCACCCTCCCCCCACCACTTTCAAATCTCTAAGTATCTTTCCTTTCAGTTAGTCCTGACGAAGGGTCTCAGCCTGAAACATTGACAGTTCTTCTCCTTATAGATACTGCCTGGCCTGCTGTTTTCCACCAGCATTTTGTGTGTGTTGTTTGAATTTCCAGCATCTGCAATTTCCTCGTGAGTGTTATGTGTATAAATATAACTCGCAAACTATTGAGCTCGGGGGAGACAAGGGTTGGAGTCTTGAGATGGTAAAGTATGAAAGTTCAGTTCAACCGCAGAATAGGTGACGAGAGAGATATTTGTAATCCAGGGTAAATGTTGAGAGAAGGCAATTATGTCGTATTCCACAGGTTCCATGGTGGTAAAATGAGACCAACAGTCGCTGTAGATTTTATCTGTCATCCTTCTAAATCCACAAACTAATTATCACCCGAAGTGACTTATCATGAGGGGTATTGTCTTCAAATGAATTACCACACCACAGCCAGGCAAGGGTTAACACATAAGTGGTCTCTGCAGGATAAACCAAATCAGATCCACTCCTACGGATCAAATGAGGTAACAACCACACATTTGAGTACGATGAATCGATAATTAGCCCATCCTTGTGGGCAAAGGAAAGTTCCAAACAGTGGCCCTTGGCCACTAGTTCCCTGGTTTCGATTCTTCCATTTTTCCTCCTTCGTCTCCGTCTGACTCTGTGTCTGTGTCCTCGGTTAAAACTAAACAAGCTGCACGCGATGTAAACAAGCTGGAAGTCAGACACATTTGCTCTCTCCCCCTCTCCCTCCCTCCCTCTCTCCCTCCCCACAGCAAACAAAACCTAGGGATTCATAACAATGATCACTCCCCATTCTGAGGTGACAGGTGTGCCAGTAGGTGGGATGACTGAGTGAATCCTTTCCCACATTCTTAGCAGGTGAACGGCCTCTCTCTAGTGTGAACTCGCTGGTGTGCCAGTAGGGTAGATGACAGAGTGAATCCCTTCCCACAGACTGAGCAGGTGAACTGCTACTCCGCAGTGTGAATTCGCTGATGACTCTTTAGGGTGAATGATCGAGTGAATCCCTTCCCACAGACTGAGCAGGTGAACGGCTTCTCCCCAGTGTGAACTCGCTGATGTACCAGTAGGGTAGATGACAGAGTGAATCCTTTCCCACAGACTGAGCAGGTGAACGGCTTCTCCCCAGTGTGAATTTGCTGATGTACCAGTAGGGTAGATGACTGAGTGAATCCTTTCCCACAGACTGAGCAGGTGAACTGCTTCTCCGCAGTGTGAATTCGCTGATGACTCTTTAGGGTGAATGATCGAGTGAATCCCTTCCCACAGACTGAGCAGGTGAACGGCTTCTCCCCAGTGTGAACTCGCTGATGTACCAGTAGGGTAGATGACAGAGTGAATCCTTTCCCACAGACTGAGCAGGTGAATGGCTTCTCCCCAGTGTGAACTCGCTGATGTACCAGTAGGGTAGATGACTGAGTGAATCCTTTCCCACAGACTGAGCAGGTGAACGGCTTCTCCCCAGTGTGAATTTGCTGATGTACCAGTAGGGTAGATGACTGAGTGAATCCTTTCCCACAGACTGAGCAGGTGAACTGCTTCTCCCCAGTGTGAACTCGCTGATGACTCTTTAGGGTGAATGATCGAGTGAATCCCTTCCCACAGACTGAGCAGGTGAACGGCTTCTCCCCAGTGTGAACTCGCTGATGTACCAGTAGGGTAGATGACAGAGTGAATCCTTTCCCACAGACTGAGCAGGTGAACGGCTTCTCCCCAGTGTGAATTTGCTGATGTACCAGTAGGGTAGATGACTGAGTGAATCCTTTCCCACAGACTGAGCAGGTGAACGGCTTCTCCCCAGTGTGAATTTGCTGATGTACCAGGAGGGTAGATGACAGAGTGAATCCTTTCCCACAGACTGAGCAGGTGAACGGCCTCTCCCCAGTGTGAACTCGCTGGTGACTCCGTAAGTCAGATGACATATTGAATCCTCTCCAACACACTGAGCAGGTGAAAGGCCTCTCCCCAGTGTGAACTCGCTGATGACTCTGTAGGGTGGATGACCGAGTGAATCCTTTCCCACAGACTGAGCAGGTGAATGGCCTCTCTCCAGTGTGAACTCGCTGATGTCTCTGTAGGCTGAATAAATTAGTGAATGTCTGCCCACAGACTGAGCAGGTGAACGGCCTCTCCCCAGTGTGAACTCGCTGATGATTCCATAGGTTGGATAAATGAGTGAAGCTCTTCCCACAGACTGAGCAGGTGAATGGCCTCTCCCCAGTGTGAACTCGCTGATGTCTCTGTAGGTTGGATGACTGAGTGAATCCCTTTCCACACACTGAGCAGGTGAACAGCTTCTCCCCAGTGTGAGCTCGCTGATGTCTTTGTAGGTTGGATGACAGAGTGAATCCTTTCCCACAGACTGAGCAGGGGAATGGCTTCTCCCCAGTGTGAACCCACTGGTGAGCCATTAGGTCAAATGACTGAGTGAATCCCTTCCCACAGAGTGAGCAGGTGAACGGCCTCTCCCCAGTATGAACTCGCTGATGTCTCTGTAGGTTGGATGACTGAGTGAATCCCTTTCCACAGACTGAGCAGGTGAAAGGCTTCTCCCCAGAGTGAACTCGCTGATGTACCAGTAGGGTAGATGACTGAGTGAATCCTTTCCCACAGACTGAGCAGGTGAATGGCTTCTCCCCAGTGTGAACCCGCTGGTGAGCCATTAGGTCAGATGACCGAGTGAATCCTTTCCCAGAAATTCAGCAGATGACCAGCCTCTGCCCGGTGTGGTGTGAACTGATTGGTGTGTTCACAGGTGAGAAGACCGACTGAACCCCTTCTCACACACAGCACAGGTGAATGGCCTTGCCCAGTGTGTGAACCTGCTGATCTAACTTCAATTTTGATAACCGAGTGAATCCATTCCCACTGTCTGAGCAGGTGAAAGGCCTTTCTCCTGTGTAAGTTACAGGTGTGACAGTTGGTCAAATGACCGAGTGAATCCCTCCCCACAGTCTGAGCAGGAAGGATGGTCAATTGGATCCCTTGCTCCACTTGTTAAATATCTAGACAGAGACAACAAAACTGGTGTGCCATGTTTGAGCTTCCTGGAGACGAATTCCTTCTCAGTTTTAACCTGTAAAAAGATTTACAAAATCCATCAATGGGTGTAGGACAACATTTCAGATGAGATTACTTGAGTTGCCAAGGTTTCATCTGGTATCACACTGTTACAGTGAGGTTCAACACAAGTTGGACAGAGAAATCATCTCCTGACTGGTCAGAGTGCTGGTATCTGGAATGACCATCAATTCCCTGATGCTCTTCCTGTCTCTATAAGAATGGGGCATTTCTGCCATCTCCTGGCTCAGTTTGACTCTTTCCGTTGGTATTATTCCCTGTTCCTGCTGAGCAGCATGGGTTCTTCGCCCCACAGTAACTGAAACACTCTCACACAAATAGTCTTTCTTGACGTGTATTGGAGTGTTATATATTGGAGTATAAATTTTGCTGGACCAAAACTATGCAGTCAGCTTTGACTTGCTATTTGCTATGCATGTACCGAGAATGAAATCTTAGGAATGTAGAAGACAAAGGTGTGTTAATGAGAGGTAGCTAAGAGATGTAGATTAGTTTGGTCAAGTTTTGAAGCTTGCTATTTTGCTATGCATGTACCCAATTTAGTAGAATGAAATCTTAGGAATGTAGAAGACAAAGGTGTGTTAATGAGGGGTAGCTGAGAGATGAAGATTAGAACATGATTAAATCAATTGGTAGAAACAATGGTGGCAAGGTGTACGTGTAGTACGTGTGATACGCAACTATAGATCGATTACATATGCTAATACAACTGGACAAGTACTATAAAAAATGCTGTGTCCGAGGATCGGGTGGGGGGGGGGGGGGGCAATCAGCGACTAGCTCAATGACTGTCTCAGCTTTGATTTGCAAATTAAAATTTAACCCTTCTTGAAGAATCTTCTGCGTCTCCTGGTCATTTGTGAGGCACGAAAAACCACGACATAATTGGCGTCAGGAACAGGACCGGAAATAGACCCGCAGAAAGGAAACGGCAGATTGTGAATGCTTCCCAGCCCTCTGGGGATCTCCACAAGGCTAACAGAATTAAGGGTGCACCCAAACAAAAGGTAAGCGCTTTCTGCGACAATTTGGACTAAGAATTCGGTTGGCTTTGGGGAGGTCTTGGGGTCTCTGAAGTGTGGAACCACTGCCGAAGGGTCTCTCTGGTCCAAAGAATCTGGCAGAGTTGGGGGTTAACAGAGGAGGCTCAGAGGATTGATCAAGAACACTGCAGTGAGGGCAAGTACAAATAATTTAATAAGACGTTAAGAAAAAGTCCACGTGGTGTTCGTAGATCACTGTAGGTACCGCTTCGTACGAAACAAAGGGCTGAACGGGCAGGGAAAGGAAATTAGACTAGGCACAGAATTAGAGTAAATTTAGTTAAGGAAAAAGTCCACGTGGTGTTAGACTAGGAAGAAAAACTCCACATGGTGTTAGACTAGGCGTAGAATTAGAGTAAATTTAGTTAAGAAAAAGTCCATGTGGTGTTAGACAAGGCGTAGAATTAAAGTAAATAATATTATCCAGTAAACAAACTGTGAATCTCTGAAATACCTTAAAAAGAGAGAATAACCTGACAGGTAAAGGAATGGCAGTAGAGATTCTGAGCAAAAAATTCCTGTTAATTAAATATGAGATCACAAAAACTTCAGAAAAATGGGGAAAAGAACCAAAAACCTGGCCACAAAGTGGCCAAGAGAAGGTAAGTTTGATGTAGGTTTGTGGGAAGAAATGGAGGGACTAATTAAAAAATTACAAACCGAAAGATAAATCTAAGCAAAGAGGACAAAAAAGAGAACGAGAAATGGAAGTGCAAAAACTCTTCAGAATGGAGGGGGAAAGGCTGAGGGGGACAGGCATAACATTGATTACAAGCGAGGAAGACATTAAGGTGCCGGAGAAACACCAGAGAGAGAGGAGGGTACGGTGAGAAGCTGGCTTCAGCTCCGCACCCGGATGCGAAAGAAACAGAAAAGCCCCCTCCCTATAATACGGAAGGAACCCCTAAGCTGTGCCCCCTGCTGACGAGAATGGTAAACATGCAGGGAGAAGTACAGGTTTTTGATAATGAGGAGGAAAAAAAAACAATACGAGAAGGAAAAAGCGGCGATATGGAAAGAGATACCGGCAGAAAGGATAAAGATAGAACAGGTACAGAGAGAAATGGGAGAAGAGATTGAACGGATGAAATACTTGAGAGAGGAAAAGGAGAATGAGGAGTATCGGTTATACTATAGAAATAAACAGACTAGAAAAGAAAGTAGCTCATCAGAACAGGAAGAAAGAGAAGGTGACTCATTGGAGGAGCAAGAGTTAAGTAGAGAGAGAGAGGATGCGAGAATTTGGGGGAAGAGGGAGGAGGCATAAGCCTAGAAGGGCAGATGGAGGCGGTAGAGGAACAACTTGCAGAAGTAGAGAGAGAGCTAGATACGTTACTCAGAGGGGATTGTCAGGAGAGTTGCGAAAAATACTCTAGGGGCCAACCAAGTATAGAATCAAGACAGAAAGGAAGGACTCCACAGGGAGACCAAGGGAAGGAGAGGACCCCAGAGACATTTGTGTGGGAGGCAGTACAGACATACCCTGAGACAGATGGGGAGTCAGGCGAGGAGGAGAGCCAGGTCAGGTGGGAAGAAGGAGGAAGAATGATGCCTTTGTTAGTTAAAGGATCAGGACAAGTGCAGTATATCCCTTTGGGATCCCAGGACCTAGAAGGGCTGAAAACCACTCTGCCCAATCTACATGAAGGAGCAGGGAAATGGATTAGAGCCTTTGAAGAAGAAACAGCAGGACGATTATTGGCTATGGGAGATTTGAAGGCACTATTGATAAGGTTGATGGGAACCTCCAAATTTAACGAACTAATGGAAATGGCTGGCATAGTAAACTCGAACGACCCAAGAACTGATGAGATGGGTTTGAAAGAGTGAGGCAGAGGGTATGGCAGGCTTTACCCACCCAAACTGGACCCCAAATCCTTAAAAGGGGATCCACTGGGAGACACTGAAAACCCAGCAGCCTACGTCCAAAACCAGTTGAAAAGGCGAAGACTGGAGACTGAACAAGAGGTGGAGAATAGCTTATTTATGACCTCACTGTTCCGACATAACATTTTGGATGCAATGCCTCGACAAGTAAAATCCAAACTGGAGGAAGTGGTTGGGCTGACGTCAATGACCCCACAAGTATTTAGAGACCACATAGTCCATGCGGTTGAGAAATACCGGAAAGACAAACGAAGGTTGGCTGAGCAGCAGGAAGAGGTGCAAAGAATGTTAATACAAATGCAGCTTGAAGAACTCAAAAAGAAGGAAAAAGAGAAAAACAAAAAGTTGCTGCCAGCAACCACCGGTCCGAGTACAGCCATCGAACTGGACAAAGCACTGCTATATGGAGGGACCGATCATACTGTAAGACAAGGGCTGGAAAACCCCATGCCAATAATCATCTTTGGAGGAACATTCCCACAAATGCCCTATCAGGAACAGACTAAATTCAAGCAGCCCAGACAGGACTGGAAGTCCCAAGGAGGGGGGCAGAGGAGCTATGGGCAGAGGGGACCAGTGAAGAGACAGGGGGAAAGAGAGGTAGAGAGATTGTGCTGGGTATGCAATCAGCCAGGTGACATGAGAAGAGATTGTCTGTTTACACCATGGCCTGTCACACACCAGCAGGAACCGATAAGGGAACTAAAGTTTAGTCAAGGACAAGCTCCCACAGGCCCAAGCGGACCTGCGAACCCCTATGCGAGGTATTAGGGGTGCCCCGAGATCTTGAGTGGGAAGGGACATTACCCAATGATAAGGGAGGCAGATGAGGAACCCATTGTTCAGGTTATGTTAGAAGGACAACTGACACCAATGATGATAGATACTGGAGCCACGTACACTTGTGTACAGCCACAGTCTGCCCTTCACCTTCCCATGTCAGGAAAGTTTATTAAGATGGTAGGGTTCTCGGGGAAAACACAGTTGACACAGTGCACAGCTCCAGTGCGGTTGAGAATGGGAAATAAAGAAATTGTTTTGCCGGTGCCAGTATTTAAAGGAACTCCGATTAATTTGTTAGGCAGAGATGCCTTATTGAAATTGGAATTAAAATTAGATTGTACTAGAAATGGGCTGAGTGAGGAAAGAGCAGGGGCTCAATTGATTGTGCGAGAAGACAAGAAGGCTAATATCTTTTGGATAGGAGACATCACAGATCAGATTCAGGAAACCTGGGAGAAATGGAAAAAGGGCCACCAAATCTGAGCTACATTGTACAGTGATTTTTGACGAGACTCAGAACAGGGAGTTCGAGGAGAGATGGCAACTGGAGGCATCTACCCAACAGCACCTGGAAGGGGAGGCTGTGATAATTGGAAAGCAAGGGGCAGCTTTACAAGTTAAGTGGAACACCTTATTAGAAAAATGGTACAGGATACCGGAGGCTGCGCCCCATATAACGTTGTTGGTAAACAAGGGATATCAGTCTAAAGACTTAGGACCCTTAGTTAAGAGTGCTGAAACCGTAACAGTGTGGAGGAAAATCACGCCCGAGGTGTGGGTATCAGAAGACGACAATTGCATTAAAATAATGATAAGTGTAGATATGGTAGGGACAGTGAGAGAGGTCGAAATAACTCCCCAACCAGACCTGCCCTTGCTGGGAAAGGATACAGGCCAGCAGAAAGATAAAAGGTTATATGAGTTGCGGTCTATTCTGTGGTCACAGCCTGACAAGGACGTAGGGAAAATAAAAACAGCTCGTCCGGTGGAAATAAGGCTGAAAAAAGGAGCAATTCCACCCAGGAGACCACAATACCCACTAAGACCAGAAGCAGAAGAGGGAATAGCATCGACAGTGCAGGGGGTGCTTAAAAGAACAAACAGTCCATGTAATACCCCGTTGCTGCCGGTCTTAAAAGCAGATAAATCTAAGTGGAGATTGGTGCATGATTTGCAAGCGGTAAATGATGTGGTAGAGGAGTGGCCAGCAGTAGTCCCCAACCCACACACGCTTTTGACTAATGTCCTACCAGAAGCAAGTTACTTTTCAGTGATTGATTTGTGTTTGGCTTTCTTCAGCATTCCTCTAGCCGACCAGTGTCAGTATCTGTTTGCATTTACTTACAGAGGTGCTCAGTATACCTATACCAGAATGCCGCAAGGATTTAAACATTCACCACACGTTTTTAATCAGGTGTTGAAGGCAGACCTAGAGGGCATGCCATTGGAAAGTACATTGTTACGGTATGTGGATGACCTGTTGATTTGCTCCCACAGTAAGGAACAGTGTGAGCAGGACACTATAACTCTGTTAGAGAAGCTGGCATACAGAGCTGGCATCCAAAAAGAAACTGCAATTTTGCACGCAGCAAGTGGAGTACCTAGGCAGGGTAATATCCAAGGGAGTGAAGGCGAGAGCACCAGATCAGATTGAGGCAATAACTAAGGCCCCCAAACCCCAGACTGCAGGGCAGATGATGACGTTTTTGGGAATGGCAGGGTACAGCTCAGATTGGACAGGAGAATACGCTGAGATTGTGGCACCTTTGGGAAAGATAATGAAAGAAGCAGGACATACAAATTTGAAGAATGGCTTACAGTGGAATGGAGAGGCGGAGATAGCTTTCAATACTATTAAGCAGGAATTGCAGTCAACACCAGCATTAGCTTTGCCTGACTACGAGAAGGTTTTTCATTTGTATGTATCCAACCGACAGGAGGGTTATGTCACAACGGTTTTAACACAAGAGACAGGCACAGGAAAAGCAAAACAGCCGATAGCAGACTACAGTACGAGACTAGATGAGGTGGCTCAGGGGTATCCACCCTGTTATCAGGGATTGGCGGCGCTGTACTATGCATATGAAAAGGCGTCACCTGTCACCCTGGGCTATCCTGTGACTCTGTCCACACACCACAAAGTAGCAGAATTGTTGGAAAGAGGGAAATTTGTGCTAACGCCAGCCAGGATAGCAGTGGATCAGATGCTATTGACATTTCCTGACATAACTATACAGAGATGCACTACCAGTAATATAGCCGATTTTGTCCCTTTGGGCTAAGAAGGAGAACCCCATGATTGTGTAGGGAAGACGATGGCATTTGCCAAATTGAGTGCAGATTGACGGTCAGAACCTCTAGAGGATGCAGATAAAAAGGTTCTGTTCATAGATGGCTCTTGTTATAGGGATTATGATGGAAATCATGCAGGGTTCTCAGTCGTACAGCAGGATCAGTCGAGGTATAAGATTATTAGGATGGAGTCCTGTCCCCAACCGTGTTCCGCCCAACTAGCGGAAATCAAAGCCCTGACAGCTGCGTGTGAAATGATGGAAGGTGAAAAAGTAGACATCTATACTGATTCAGCATATGCTCATGGAGTTTGCCATTTGTTCGAGGCAGTGCGGAAGCAGAGAGGTTTTAAAAAAAGTAGCGGAGATCCCATACAACATTGTCAGCAAATTCTAGATTTAATAAAAGCTATAATGAAACCTAAAGCATTGGCTATAGTAAAATGCCAGGCACATAAAAAGGGAAATGATGTAATTACAAAGGGAAATCAAGCTGCGGACGAGGCAGCCAGAAAGGCGTCTGGATGTACATCTGCTGTCATTGCCTCCCAGGTAAGCCTAACTCCAGAACCTGAGGTAGAGGACCTAATTGAAATACAAGGTAAGGCAACTTTGGCAGAACAGACAATGTGGAGACGGAAGTGGGGCCAAACAGAACCCAGAAGGCTTGTGGAGCACGGAAGACGGTTTGTTGGTAGTGCCCACCCCTCTACTGACGATTCTGATTTCAGAAGCACATGGGATTGACCATTGTGCACGGGGGGATAAAGAAAATAAAGGATGGTTTTTGGTCACCTTATTTACAGGCTTCAGTGGACTTTGTCTTGTCACAGTGCGAGGTATGCGCACAGAATAATGTTCAGAAGGGAATTACAACCCCAATAGGTCACATTCCTATACCTGAGGGACCATTTAAACATCTAGTGATCGATTACGTAGATATGATAAAGACAGTGAGAGGGAAAAGATACATGCTGGTAGTAATCGATCGATTTAGCAGATGGGTGGAGGCGGTACCTTCAAGAGATCAAGGGGCAAATACAGTGGTAACATTTCTGACAAATGAAGCGATCCCAAGATTTGGAATACCTACAGAAGTTAGCTCAGACAATGGTTCAGCTTTTATTAAGAAAGTGGTCAAATTGGTACTACAGGCGCTGAGGATAAAGCAAAGATTTGGATGTGTATACCACCCTCAGTCGCAGGGCATGGCAGAGAGAATTAATGGAACCCTGAAAGCCAAACTAAATAAAATTTGTGCAGACACTAAACTTAACTGGGTTGATGCTTTACCGTTAGCATTGATGTGTTACCACATGCAAACTAATCGAATGACATGCCTGACACTGCATGAGATTGCTGCAGGCTGGGAAGCTATCATACCTGTGACAGGGGTCAGCAAAAATGTTGAATGGATAAACTATATATACTATAATCAGCAGAGATTCATCAACTACACTGATGATGCACTGGAGGCCTTAGGGCAACAGCTAGATGCAACTAGCAGGATGGCGTGGCAAAACAGACAGGTACTGGATTGGCTTTTGGCAGAAAAAGGGGGTGTGTGTGTAATGTTTGGAGAAGAATGCTGCACTTTCATACCGAACAATACTAGCCCAGAAGGGTCTTTCACCACAGCAATGAATAAATTAAAGAATCTGCGGTCGGAGGTCAAACATAATGCAGGATTTGGACATCAGTTCTTTGGTTGGTTGGAAAGTAGACTCGGAGCATGGGGAGCATGGCTGACTAAAATTGCAATAACTGTCAGTATTATATTGTTGAGCTGTGCGCTTGTGCTGTGCTGTTTTCTTCCTTGTCTCAAATCTCTTGTAGTGCGTGCTGCAGCCAAACAATTTCCGATGCTCATGGCAATTACTGAAGCAAGCTTAGTGGAGAAAGAAACACCGAAAATGTATCGTTACAGCCTACAACACCTGCAGGATGAACAAGAGCAAAACGACAGTGGGGGAGTAGATTGTAAGGGCTTCTGAGTCTTTTTCCCTGTCTCAGGTACAGAGGGACAGGTTTTTGGCTCAGCGGCCCAGGGTAGCAGGGAGAGAATACTTTGAGGTCTTGGTGCAGAAAATTATAGTTTACCCGAGATTTGGGAATAAATGCTTGAGTTTATTGAGGCTTTTGTGCGGGGACTCTTAGTCTTCTTTCTCTGTGTGAAGCCCTCTGGGTCTCAAAGGGGGGATATATTGGAGTATTGGAGTATAAAAATATTATGGAGTATAAAACTTGTATATTTTGCTGTGTACCTAGTCAGTTTGCTATGCACGTACTCAATTTAGTAAAATGAAGTCTTAGGAATGTAGAAGACAACGGTGTGTTAATGAGAGGTAGCTAAAGAAATGTAGATTAGAACATTGCTCAGTTCTGAGTTTATTATTTGCTGTGCATATACTCAATTTGGTAGGAGACTGAAGTCTTAGGAATGTAGAAGACAATGGTATGTTAATGAGAGGTAGCTAAGAGATGTAGATTAGAACATGATTAAGCCAATTTATAGGAACAATAGGGACATGATGTACGTGTAGTACGTGTAATACACAACTATAGATCGATTACATATGCTAATACAACTGGACAAATACTATAAAAAATGCTGTGTCCAGAGATCAGTGGGCAATCAGCGACTAGCTCAATGACTGTCTCAGCCTTGATTATCAAATTAAATTTTAACCCTTCTTGAAGAATCTTCTGCATCTCCTGGTCATTTGTAAGGCAAGAGAAACCACAACATAATTACCCCACAGATAGTAAGGGATAAAATTGGTCCTATTGAAGATCAGAGTTGTCGGCTATTTATGGAACCAAAAGAAATGGGGGAGATCTTAAATGTTTTTTTACTAAGGAAACTTGCATGGAGTTAATGGAAATAAGGCAAACAATTCGTGAGGTCATGGAACCTTTTCAGATAGAAGAGGAGCTTGCTATCTTGAGGCAAGTCAGAGTAGATAAATCTCCAGGACCTGACAAGGTATTTTCTCGGACTTTGAAGGAGTGCAGAGAAGGTTTATGAGGATGTTGACAGGACTTGAGAACTGAGTTACAGAGAAAGGTTGAACAGGTTAGGACTTTATTCCTTGGAGCATAGAAGAATGAGCGGAGACTTCATAGAGGTATATAAAATTATGATGGGTATAGATAGAGTGAATGCAAGCAGGCTTTATCCACTGAGGCTAGGGGAGAAAAACCAGAGGACGTGGGTTAAGGGTGAAGGACAATAAATTTAAAGGGAACATTGGGAGGGCTTCTTCACAAATGGTTCTGACAGAGGCATAACTGGTTCTACTGGGCATATTCAGTCTCACTCCCAACCAGTGTTTGAGTAAATGAGACTCACCAAACTTTCTCCTGACTGAATCACTGGAATCTCCGAGTCAGATGGGTTCTCTCCAGTTGATGCTCTCAGTCCTCGGGCTGGTTCACTTGTTGCTGTTCCCTCGTCTTCAGTCGTGGTTTGCTTCCAGTTGCGGTTTTTCTTCCAATAAATCTCTCACCACAGGTCTAACTTTAACCAGAGAGATAATGAAGCACATTAACAATAAAAAGGAGAACCAAACATTTCTGCTTAATGTTACTCTGAACAACACTCACTGACAGTTAAGCACGGAAGGCAGATTTAATGATCTCTGTGAACCATCTTTCATTGTCCCTCACATGTCACAGAATGATATGGGATAAGAAGGAGCCATCATTCAATCATGGTAAGACATACGACACAGGAACAGAATTAGGTGATTCATCCATCTGGTCTGCCCACCATTTAACCACAACTGATTTTTATTCCAACAACATATTCCTGTCTTCCTCCAGTAACACTGAAGCTACTTAGCAATCATGAATATATTAATCTTTGTCATAAATATACCCAAATGGCATCCTCAACCAACCTCTACGGCAAAAAATTCCACAGATCAGACATCTTTTAGCCAAAAAATTTTTCTTATCTCAGTTTTAAAGAGAAGTATCTTTATTCTGAGACTGTGCTGTCAGATCACAGACTCTGTCTAATGGAAACCTCCCCTCCCTTTCCAGTGTAACCAGGCTTTTCAGCATTCGGTAGGTTTTCTTAACCATACATCCCTCCACTACCACCACCGTCTCTCTGAACTCCATTGCGCACAGGCCCAGACCCATCAAATGCTCCTCATACATAAAGCCGATCATTCCTGAGATTGTTCATGTAAACCTCATTAGCAACAACTGTACTGAACACATTTCCAGCAATAACAGACAAAATGGTACCAGATAATTGACAGGGAAAAGCTGTGCTTTCTTTACTGATGTCCTATCACAGGACGAGTCATTTCCATTTCCAGGTTAAATCAGGTCCATTTCAGGAAATACAAATCAGTCCTGGGTGAATGTAATAAAAAGAAACTGGAATTACCAGAAACACTCAGCGGGTAAGGAACAGCTGTGGGATCTACAATTCAGGTTAATAACGTTTCATCAGAATGACTTCAAACATTTTCAGATTTTAGTGCAGATCTCCAGCAACTTGAAATTCTGCTTGATTTCCACCAATTTTACTTGGATCAAAAACTGATATCCCAGGACCCAACCTCACAGAGTCACACAGCTGAATCTGCCACTCACCGACCCTGAGAGTCTCTTGGACTCGAGTCCCGTGCTTAGTGATGATTCCTGGGGTGACACCCATTGCTACTGGTCATCTATGTCAATAATTTAGTTGAGAAAGTACTGGGTATGGGTAGAGAGTTTGCAGCAAGTTCAAACAATTACTTTTTTTGAAAGACAGTCAGTATAAACACTCCCCTCTCTTTCCCTCTCCCCACTCAGAACTGACCAAAAGCGACTTCAGAAGATGCAAGAGTAACCACTGTGAGGGAATGGGAGTGGTTTCAAAGGGCTGGCCTGCTGGAAGCACATTACCAGACCCGGACTGATTGCAACTGGGTCTGTCAGAGGCATAACTGGTTCTTCAGGGCACATTCTCCAACTCCAACTATTTCCTACCTTCCTTTGTACAGGTATGTAATGTCTATGTGTGTTATGTGGTAAATACTTGTGAGAAGGGATATTCTGTGGAAATCACTGTCAGTAATACTTTGTGTGTTGGATCTGGATTGGGAGTACCTTGCGGAATCTACCTGTGTGTCAACCCCTACCTGGGTGGTCATTCCCTTTGCAGACAGTACTCCTGTGATAAGCTACTTTTCGTGATAATTCGTATGTGGATTTAGAACGACGATGGATAAGACCTACGGCAACTGTTATCCTGTTTTACCACTGTGGAATTTGTGGAATTCAACGTAATTGCCTTCTCTCGACATTCACCTTGGATTACAAATATCTCTCTTGTCATTTATTCCATGGATGAACTGAACTTTCATACTTCACCATCTCAAGACTTTGAGCTTGGTATTCCCCGAGCTCAGTGGTTTAGGAGTTATGCTTACACATATGTGTACTCATAACACTTTTAACTTTTGATTATTTTGCTTAATTTGTTATATTATAAGTAGATACAAATAAAGACAGTGGTATTAACATCAAAAAAGGTAAAAGGGTTAGCACTACATTAAAAAATAGCAGCCTGTTTTTCTGAAGGAAACTGCTGATGATCAACAGATCAATAGATGTGCTAAGCCGTGCTGAGCCATATTTCTTCTGGAGGGTAGCTAGCTAGGGTTTCAGGATGATTATCTCCTTGTGCACTCATGTGTAGAGATAGGACAGCTTCAGTCTGTTCTGTGTGTGCAAGCCATTATGACTATTTTGTAATTTGTCTTTAGGGGGCTGTCATGTAGTAAGTAGCTTTGTCTTGGGTGGGGAGTATCTGGATGGATATATCTGGAGTGTAAGGGGAATTGTTGGTCAGTTAGTGGATTGGGTGGGAACAGTCATCGACTGTTCCTGTTTGAGCGAGTAACTGATTAAGCCCCGGGTACTTGGAATAAAGAGTTTGTACTTATACGGTCTCTAAGAGACTTTCTCCGGATTCGATTTCCACAGATTGGGAGTGGTTTCAAAGGGCTGGGCTGCTGGAAGCACTGTACCAGACCTGCAGTGATTGCAATTGGGTCTGACAGAGGCATAACTGGTTCTTCTGGGCACATTCAGTTTCACTCCAGCTATCTCCTACCTTCCCTTGTACAGGTATGTGATGTCTAAAGGACCAGTGTTTGAGTGAATGAGACTCACCAAACTTTCTCCTGACTGAATCACTGAGTCAGATGGGTTCTCTCCAGTTGATGCTCTCAGTCCTCGGGCTGGTTCACTTGTTGCTGTTCCCTCATCTTCAGTCGTGGTTTGCTTCCAGTTGCGGTTTTTCTTCCAATAAACCTCGCACCGCAGGTCTAACTTTAACCAGAGAGACAATGAAGCACATTAACAATAAAAGGAGATCCAAACATTTCTGCTTAATGTTACTAAGAACAAATCTCAATGAAATTTAAACATTGAAGGCAATACAGTAATGATCTCAGTGAACAATCAGTTATTGGCCCTCACATGACACAAAACGATATGGGATAAGAAGGAGCCATCATTCAGTCATGGTAAGACATTAGGAACAGAATTAGGTGATTTGATCCATCTGATCTGCCCCATCATTCAACCATGGTTGATTTTTATTCCAACACCATATTCCTGCCTTCCTCCTGTAACCCTGTAGCTACTTAGCAATCTTGAATATATTAATCTCCGTCATAAATATACACAAATGGCAGCCTCAGCCAAACTCTGCAGCAACAAAATCCACACTTCAGACACCTTTTGGCAAAAAAAGTTTCTCAAATGAATTTTAAGGGGAAGCACCTTTATTCTGAGACCGTGCTGTCAGATCACAGACTCTCTGTCTAATGGAAACATCCTCTCCATGTCCACTGTATCCAGGCTTTTCAGCATTTGGTAGGTTTACTTAACCATACATCCCCCACCATTCCCACCGTCCCTCTGAACTCCACCCCCACTGACCCTCTGAACTCCAGGTCCAGAACCATCTCTATCATTCCTGAGATTATTCATGTGAACCTCATTAGCAACAACTGTACTGAACACATTTCCAGCAATAACAGACAAACTGGTACCAGGATAATTGACAGGGAAAAGTTGTGCTTCCTTTACTGATCTACTATCACAGATGAGTGATTTCCATTTCCAGGTTAAATCAGGTCCATTTCAGGAAATGTAAACCAGTCCAGGGTGAATGTAATAAAAAGAAGCTGGAATTACCAGAAACACTCAGCAGGTAAGGAACAGCTGCGGGGAGAGGAAAAAACCTTACATATCAGGTTTATGACGTTTTGTCAGAATGACTTCAAACATTTAGTTTTTAGTGCACATCTCCAGCAACTTGAGATTCTGCTTGATTTTCACCGAATGAGTGAGGGGTGGGGGAATTTCCAAACACAGTTTGAACGCCAGACTCACGGGTCTAATCCTGCTGTTGTAAACACGAAAAAGCCGGTCCGGAGACGTCAGAACACACCAGAGCTACTGAATGAATGATACATACTACTGTATAAAAGATTCAAAAATGACAAAGTTAGAAGAAACAACAAGAACTTTGTCATATGTACTTTGACCCTCACCAAATTTTTATCAACACACCATAGAAAGATTCCCATCCGGACACCTCACGCTTTGCATGGTAACTGCTCCGCCCGTGACTGTGAGAAACGGCAGCGACCTTTGGATACAGATCAGCACATCACAGAAACCATTCTCACCCCGAGACTTCCCAGTCCCTCGTTAAAGCAGGCAGTGAAATCAAAGATCCCCAGAACCTGGGACGTTCTCCTTTCTCACCCACCCCAGTCCGGGAGAACACACAACAGCCATAAAGCTCCAGGACAAATGTGAGGAGCTTCAGGAAGCGAGGCGAGTTCGGGGACGTTAATGGAACTCAGTGGCCAAAATCACACCACGTGATCTGGCGTCACAAAGCGGAGGGCGGGGCGAATCTGCGGCACACAGCCTCACGTGACCTGTCGGCGGGACTTCCATTTCAATTCTGCGGAAACAGACAGCCTGGGCTCCTGGTTTGGATCGTTCAATGCAAATTAAGTGAAGTCGACACATTTCTGACGAGCCCAGATAGTTGGGAAACAAATGAATTCCTGGCCCTCAGTTCGGGGCTCACGGCCAACATCGGATCTCCCCGCTCGGGATCGGTCTCAATACTCACCGATGGGAAAGTGATATCTTCGGCCCGCAGACAGTGATCTCGACGGAAGAGACGAAAGTCTTTCCCGAACACACAGCCGACCCACTTCAGCTCTGATCGGAGAGGATAACACCGTCCACCCGGAGACTGTGAACATGCGCGAACAGATGGTTACATCATCGGGAGGCGGGGCCTCGGAAACAGACGCGCAGATGCTGCCCACCTGCGGTTAAATGGGAGGGGCAAACGGAATCACGTGTCAGGATTGGTGACACCGCCCCCACCCAGGCCCCCATCCAGCTACTCATTCGTCTGTGGAAAGAAGCAAACTTGCCGCTCACATCACCTCTCACCTTAAATGTATTAGACATTTCAAACCCCAGGAAAAATATATCGTCTGTCCACTCTATCTATTCCTCTCGTAATTTTATAAACGTCCATCCACTCTCACCCCAGCCTGCACCGCTCTGGAGAAAACAACACAAGTTTGTCCAACCTCTCGTTATAGCTCCTGCCCTCTAATCCAGGCAGGGTCCTGGTAAACCTCTTCAGCGCCCTCTCCAAAGCCCCGACATCCTTCCGAGAATGGGGGCGACCAGAACTGTATGAAACACTCCAGATGTGGTCTAACTAGTTCTATAAAACTGTGTTACGAACTGTAACGTTTTAGAAACGAACCAGCAGCAATAGAGTTCACACTGGAGTCTGGTTTTGATGTTAAAGCCATTGTCTTTAGTAGTATCGACTTATAATATAGTAACAACGAAGTAAAGGAAAGTTACCAGTGTTAAGTGTATATATGTGTAAATATAATTCCCAGACTATCGAACGTGAGGGAACAAAGCTTAGAGTATTGAGATGGTAAAGTAGGAAAGTTCAGTAATCCACGGAATAAATGATGGGAGAGAGATATTTGTAATCCAGGGTGAAACGTATTGAAAAGGCCGTTACTTCAAAATAACCGTCGACGAAGTTCTTATCCGTTGAATCCGTCCACATCCGAGTTATCAGCGAAAGTGACCTGTCACAGGAATACCGTCTTCCACGGGTTACCACACAACATACCCAGGCAAGGGTTAACACAAGATATTCCAAACCCCACTCCTATGGATTGTACGAAGCGACAGCCACACACATTCGTTGTGGTTCCGTGTACCGATGATCAACACACTCTTGTGGGCATAGGAGAGTTCCAAGCATCTGCTGCGACTAACTGAAGCGATCAGCTTTTCCAGTCTCTCTCTCTCTCTTTAGACTGGCCGACTGCCTGTCTGCAGATCTCTCTCTCTCTCT
The DNA here is from genome assembly GCF_030144855.1 of Hypanus sabinus. Lineage (NCBI taxonomy): Eukaryota > Metazoa > Chordata > Chondrichthyes > Myliobatiformes > Dasyatidae > Hypanus > Hypanus sabinus. Next base: position 26,824 of record NW_026781782.1, read on the forward strand.
CTCTCTCTCATGGTTCAGTCCACAGTCAGCGCTGTCAGCCTGTGACTGACGTCATAGTCCCGCCTCCTCACGCCGGCGCTCTTAAAGAAACAGTCACAGTCCGACCTTTGAACTCAATGTTTCAACTAATAATGACAACCATGTCTTTTGCCTTCTTAACCACCCGATCAATCTGTGCAGTCTCTTTCAGGGAGCGATGAACTTCGAGTCTAAAAACCCTCTGATCATTGACATTGTTCAGGGATTTGCATTTAACAGTGTACTGTCTCATACATTCGATCTACCGAGCTGCCAAGATGATCATCACTAATCAAATCTCACTGAGATTTCTCAGGTCCTGTTGAATTTATTGCCAATTGCACAAGTACGGGAAGGTACAGGTACAGGCAGAGAAACACTGACTTGTGGCATCACAGGCAAGTACATTCAGTTAACACACGGAACACAAATTATACGATTCTCTGTCAGTAACAATCTGTAAATATGATTTATGTCATTAGCAATGTATAAAATACATTGTGTCATGATCAATATTAAAATGTGCATTTTGTGTCAATAACAGACATGGAAATGTTGAATTTGGTCCCTGTCTCCATTCCTCCTGTAATCCACAACCAGCTCCTTTGTTTTTGTCACAATGAGGGAGAGGTTGTTTTCTTGACACCACTGTGTCGGGGTGATGACTTCTTCTCTGTCGGCTGCCTCGTTATTATTTGAGTTTAGGCCAGCCAGTGTAGTGTAGTCAGCAAATTTAATTAGCAGATTGGAGCTGTGGGTGGCGACACGTCAGGAGAATACAGAGAGTAAAGGAGGGGGCAAAGAGGCACCCGTGTGGGGTAAGTGTGCTGAGGGTCAGAGAGACAGAGGTGAGGGAGCCCACTCTGACCACCTGCCGGCGATCTGACAGGAAGTCCAGGATCCAGCTACATAAGGCCGAGGTCTCTGAGCTTCTTGTCGATACTTCACGCCTTCGTATGGCTACTGCTCTGCCCATGACTTCAAGGAACTGCAGAGAACATCAGAGAAACAAGCCTCCCCTCCATGGACTCTTCCTACACTTCCCCTGCCTCGGAGAACCAGGCCATGTACTCAAAGACCCTCACAACCTGGACATTCTTGCTGCAAACCAGCTCCCACATCGGGGAAGAGATTCAAAAGCGTTAAAGCGGGTAACACTCGGCTCAAGGACGGTTTCCTGTCTGCAGTTACAAGCCAAATGAATGATAAAATGGACTCGACCTCACAATGTAACTCGACGTGTCCCTGCACCATATGTCTCGTGATTGTTTTGCCAATTTCATTTTTCATTTTTAGAATCTTTTTTATTGATGCATAATCTTCTACAGCTATAAAATGATACAAAACGTCAATAGATTAATGTGCATACAATTAATAAAGCTGAAAAAAACTGATTGTAAAATATAAGAATGGAAAAATATATATATAGAAAAATAAAGGAAAAAAGTACCCCATCTAACTCGGGAAAAACCCAGTAACCACAAAAAAGGGGGGGGGGGGGAAATCCATTAGGAATGAACCCTCCGGAGCAATACGTTTGACGATCATCTAAATATTTTAAAAAAGAATCATAAGCCGTCATATCACATTTATATAAAAAAATAAAATCGGACGGAAACCATAAAGCATAATTCAAATTAAATGATAATATTTGGCAAAAGAGCCCCATCTTCTCTCTAAATCGAATCGAGGATCAAATGTTCTACATCTATTTTTTTCCAAACTAAGACATAACATTCCTTGAGAAAACGATTCAATTAATGTAGGGGAAGAAATATTTTTCCATTTTAATAAAATAGCCCTTCTTCTCAGTAGTGTAACAAATGCAATTACATGTTGATCTGAAGATGAAATACACTGAATATGATGTGGAGCTATAGAACAGTCAACCTATTAGGTTGTAAATTAATTTTCAGAGCTTTAGAACTTGTAGAAAAAAAAAGATTTCCAAAACTATTTTAATGAAGAACATGACCAGAACATATGTGACAAAGTAGCTACTTCAGTTTTACATCTATCTCAGCATTTGTCTATACTAGGAAATATTTTAGATCGTCTCCCCTTTGTTAAATAATAACGGTGAACAGTTTTAAATTGAATTAAACAGTGGTTGGCACATTCAGAAGAGGAATGTACATTTTTCAAAACTCCAAGCCAATCTTCATTAACAAAGGTCATATTAAGTTCTCTCTCCCAATCTTGTTTAATCTTGAGTGATAGGTTCTCGTTTCGTAACAAAAATAAATTATAAATTCTTCCAATTGAACCTTTCACAAAGGGATTCAATTTCAAAATGGTATCCAACATATCAGATTCTTATAAACATGGAATCTTAGGTAAATATTGTTGTAAAAATGTCTTAACTGAACATATTGCAAAAAATGTGTATGAGCGAGAGAAAATTTGTTAATTAACTCTTCAAAGATCATACTGGTCCATCGCAAAATAAATCTGTAAAAGAATGGATCCCTTTATTTTTTCAAAGGAGAAAAATGGGATCAATTGTTGAAGGTATAAATGAGAAGTTTCAATGTAAAATACCAGTCATTTTAAATTGCTTAATTTTTTTAAAAAAACGAAATTGAACCCAAATCCGTAGGGATTGTTTAATAACCGGGTAAAGATTTACATTTGGAAGTTTAAACAGCTGTAAAAGTAATGGAGCTCCTAATATTGAAGTTAAATGAAATTGTTTAACTGCTTTTAATTCCAAATAAACCCATAATGGTTTTTGGTTCTTATCAAGACAATATAACCAAAAACAGAATTGTCTAATGTTCACAGCCCAATAATACTCTTAAATTAGGAAGTGCAAGTCCACCATCTTTTTCAGATTTTTGTAAATGATACTTATTAACTCTTATCAACATGGACTCTTAACTTAACGAAATAGAGTTAACAGTGTTTTGTGTATATATGTGTAAATATAACTCCCAGACTATCGAGCCTGAGGGAACAAAGCTTAGAATCTTGAGATGGTAAAGTAGGAAAGTTCAGTAATCTACGGAATAAATGATGGGAGAGAGATATTTGTGATCCAGGGTGAAACGTAGAGAAAAGGCCGTTATTTCAAAATAACCATCGACGAAGTTCTTATCCGCTGAATCCGTCCAGAGACGAGTTATGAGCGAAAGTGACCTCTCACAGGAATACCGTTTTCCACGGGTTACCACACAACATACCCAGGCAAGGGTTAACAGAATATATTCCACAATCCACTCCTCTGGGTTATACGAAGTGACAGCCACACACGTTCGTTGTGGTTCCGTGTACGATGATCAACCCACTCTTGTGGGCATAGGAGAGTTCCAAGCCTCAGCTGCGACGAACTGAAGCGATCAGCTTTTCTAGTCTCTCTCTCTCTCTTTAGACTGGCCGACTGCCTGTCTGCAGATCGCTCTCTCTCTCTCTTATGGTTCAGTCCACAGTCAGAGCTGTCAGCCTGTGACTGACGTCATAGCCCCGCCTCCTCACACCGGCGCTCTTAAAGAAACAGTCACAGTACGACCGCAGGCTCGTAACAGCCGCAACACAACTTCCCGACTTTTGAACTCAATGATTCAACTAATAAAGACAACCATGCCCTTTGCCCTCTTAGCCTCCCGGTCAACCTGTGCAGTCTCTTTCAGGGAGCGATGAACTTGGAGTCTAAGATCCCTCTGATCATCAACACTGTTCAGGGTTTTGCATTTAACAGAGTACTGTCTCACACATTCGACCTACCGAGCTGCCAAGATGATCATCACTAATCAAATCTCACTGACATTTCTCAGGTCCTGTTGAATTTATTGCCAAGTTCACAAGTACGGGAAGGTACAGGTACAGGCAGAGAAACACTAACTTGCGGCAGCATCACAGGCAAGTACACTCAGTTAACACACGGAACACAAATTATACGATGCTCTGTCAGTAACAATCTATAAATATGTTTTATGTCATTATCGATATATAAAATACATTGTGTCATGATCAATATTAAAATGTGCATTTTGTGTCAATAACAGTCTTGGAAATGTTGAATTTGGTCCCTGTCTCCATTCCTCCTGTAATCCACAACCAGCTCCTGTGTTTTTGTCACAATGAGGGAGAGGTTGTTTTCTTGACACCACTGTGTCGGGGTGATGACTTCTTCTCTGTCGGTTGCCTTGTTATTATCTGAGATTCGGCCAATCAATGTAGTGCCGTCAGCAAATTTAATTCGCAGATTGGAACCCGGCACTGCAGCCCTACAGTGCACTATGTACTGATTGCAAAGCTACGAAATTGCATGTGAATAGCCTCCCCTCCCCCAACTCCACTCTTTCTGCGTCACCAGCAGACTGGGACATCTCACATCTCGCTGCCTCTGCCAGGACATTAAACTGTGAACAACTGTGGTCAGGGACTGATCTCTGGGGTACTCCAAACGCTACCTCCTTCCAGTCTGAAAACGACCCACTCATCCAGACACAGACTACCGGCAGTTTAGCCTAATCACCTACTCCTGAGGGTCACTACCATTGCTGACTCTGAGTTTACCACCGTCAAATGCCGGGAGGGACATATTAATCAGAAAGTCTCTAGTCACAGCCGTGTAAATAAAATGTGATCTCAGTGGGTGTGTGGCGCATGCTCAGAATGCGAAGGAGACAGACAAACTGAGCCAAGTCGCAGACTGATGAAGGGGAGGAATGATCAATTTTGATACAGAGAGGGAAGCAGAGAGTTTGATGTTGTGCCCGATGCCGGAACTGTGGCCAGTTAGAAGATGAAGGTTTGTTCCTCTAACTTGTTTTGAGTTGTGACTGTGTTTTAATCAGAAGGCACCATGGAGAGTAAAATTACCTGAGTTGAAAAGTTGTCCTTCACACACTGACGTGCTTTGTAAACTTCTAACAGTGTAGAAAATTAAAAGGATTTGTGTATGGGAATCTCGAACACAACAGCACGTTAGTTCCGCTCTATCTGTCAGTTCACTAGCGCTTGAACACAAAGTACACTGCAGATGCTGTGGGCAAAGCAACACGTACAAGACGCTGGAGGAACTCAGCAGGTCGGGCAGCATCCGTGTAAATGAGCAGTCAACGTTTCGGGCCAAGACCAAAGACCGAGATCTACAGCTTCACACTGGGAAGCGGCCGTTCACCTGCTCCGTGTGTGCGAAGAGACTCATTCAGTTAACCCACCTTGTGATGCTCCAGTGAGTTCACAATAAATAGAAGCCACATTTCTGTCCGGAGTGAGCAAAGAGTTTTACTCAATGATCCCAGCTGCTGCAACACCAGCAACGTCACATCAGGGAGGAAGTTCAAATCAGCTCCGTGTTAAATGTTTAACCATCACGGTGACTGAAGGCAGCTGCAGGTTCATGAGGGACTGTTACTGTCAGATTCTGCAGTTCTTGCGGCTGCTCATCGCTCCCAGGACTGAACCCTGGTCACTGAGCATTGGAGGAGTCTGTTCTGCTGATGTTAGCCTTAGACTGGACTGGTGCTTAATATTGTGGATCTGTGAAACATAAATCAGTCTGTATCAAATCCCATGTCTGACTTGAGAGGCCACTCGGCCCAGCTGTTCCCTGCCCATGTTTCTGTTTCATATCAGTATATGAAAATCTATCCCTGTCGTTCCCCTCTCACCCTCCCTGAGATGACAGGTTGCAACTAGTCACCACTCCGTCGGATAGGAGATTTCCCTTGAATTTCATAGAATCACAGAAATCTACAACATATTACCGATGCTTTGGCCCAGAATGTTGTACCGACCATATATCTTACTCTAGGTCTGTTTAGAATTACCCTACCGCATAGCCACCCATTTTCCTGAGCTCCATGTACCTATTCAAGAGTCTCTTAAAAGATCCTATTGTATCTGCCTCTACCACAGTCGGTGGCAGTGCATTCCACACACACACCACTCTTTGTTTAAAAAACTTTTCTCTGATATCTCCTCTGTACCTACTTCCAGGCAGCTTAAACCTATGCCCCCTCGTGTTAGCCGTTTCAGCCCTGGGAAAAAGCCTCTGACTATCCGCACGACCAATGCCTCTCATCATCTTATACACCTGCATGAATTTCCTGCATGATTTTCTCCGGGCAGAACAAGACGATGAGCTCACTGTGGTTTGACGTTGTTCAGGGCTCCGGACGAAGTTGGTTAAACTCCTTCTTCCCTGCTCTTTTCAATGTTTTGGGTCATTTTCACCAATTTTAAAGGACTGTGCCTCAGACAGCTGGGCTGTTGCAATTGTTACGTACCAGAAGCAATAGATCACTAATGGAGTCTGGTTTCGATGTTAAAACCACTCTCTTCATTCGTATCTGCTCCAAATCTAAAAGATTAAACAAAATAAACAGCAATTAACAGTGTTATGCGTATATATAGCTCCCAAATTATCAAGCTTGGGAAACAATGCTTAAAGTCTTCAGATGGTAACGTGGAAAAGTTCAGTAATCCACGGAATAAGTGAGTGAGAGGAGAGATTTATAAATCCACAGGAAAATGTAGAGAGAAGGCAATTACGAAGAATTCCACACACATTCCACGCTGGGTGAACGAAATAACTGTCGCCGAAGATCTTATCCGTCGATTAGTTCCGAATTCCACTTAGAAATATCACCAGGTGACAGTAACAGGAATATCGTCTTCAAGTGGTTACCACAGAACACCCTGATTCCACGTAAGGGCCAACAAAAGTGATACCACCGGATACTCCAGCAAATCCACACATATGGATTATACGAAGTGACAGTCACACATCCGTTGTGCACTGCGTGCCGATGATCAGATCAACCCAACCTTTTGGGCATGGAAGAGTTGTAGCCTATAGCAGTCACACGCTGAAGTTCCAACAGCTTGTCTCCCTCTCCCTCTCCCGCTCCCGCTCCCGCTGCCGCAGCTTGTGTCTGACGTCACAGCCCCGCCTCACTCAGGCACTTAAAGCGACACTCACAGTAAACGAACCTGTGGTCTCGCAAAGCAATGCACCTCTAAAGTCTGACAGCAGACTCGCGAGTGAATCTTCGATGGTGTAGAGTCAGAAACCGAAGATTTGCCAGATTGAGTCACGGGCTCCAGAGAGAGATGGTGTCCAGAGGAGGAAGACGAATAAGACCAGCAGGATGTGGTTAAAAGTGAAAGATTAGAAGCATTTGGAAACTGGTTGATCGAAAAAAAAGGTGGTTAATTTCAGCAAAACACAGGTGGAAATCAACAGATCAGGCAGAAATTTTGGAGAGGAATACATAGAAAACGTTTTGGCAGAGCCCCTTCCGCATGCCTAGCCTGTGTACTCCGCTGCTTAGTTGCTCTCTGAATTCAGAGTTCCTGCAGCGTTTTGTGTGTGTGCGTCTCAGTATTTCCAGCAACTGCAGAATCTCCTATGTTTTATATCTGCATTTTACATTGGCATTAGATACACGTTGATATTGAGTATATTGTTTATGGGAGCCGCTCTCTGCGTTAAAACAGCTGCAGATTTTTTCGATACCCACGATATAAAAAAAATGAGGTATGGCCATTGAACCGGTGCTTGCAGAAATGTTTAATGGCACCGTGTCTACCCATAGGGCCATGCGTTAAGAATTTCACCGGCGCTGAAGCGCCGATGAAATGCGCAGGCGTTAGGCTGAGGACGACCATGAGTTTCACGCATGCGCACAGTACTCTGAAGGCTTTGAAAATGTCGGTTGCAGGTAAGAGCGATTCTCCGTCTTTTTATCTTGAACAGCGACTTCAGGACGATTCTTGTGAAATCCGGACACCGTGATCCGCAATCCCGGGACAGTCCTGTCCTCTTCCCTCTCTCTCAGCCCCACGATCCGTACACGGGCCCCGGGGAGCTTCCGCCTGCTGAGGGAATGGGAACCGATGGATCTCTCAGACAGAGCTGAGCTCCAGCTATCTAAATGCAAGGATTAGGAACTCGGAGAAAGGGAACAAAATCTTTTACATCTCCAGTTGAGAAAATCGGCATTAGCACACTTTTCCGTAGATGCTTCCTGGCCTGCTGAGCTCCTCCAGTATTTTGTGTGTGTTGCTTCCTCTACCTCCTCTTGTTCTGGACTTTTCTACCGGTGAGAACATGTTTTGTCCCATTCTCTCTGGGTACGTAATGATATCAAACAACTTTGCCCTGGGCAACAAGTAGCTTTCACATCACAAATGTGCCAGACTTCAGTGAGACAGACTACTGCCCTTCCCTTCATATTCATTGGGATTGCATTCACTGAGTTCACCACCGTCAGTCATTGGGGGAGGGTTCAGGGGGAATATTTATGTAGAGTACAGAAACTAGTGATGCCTGTTTGCATTTTGGTGATGCAAAAGTTGGTGGAGAATTTGCAAGTGGGAAGAAGTGGAGTGATATTTGGAAATCTGACTTTTTAAAGCATAATTTAGCATATAGACAATGTGCAAAAGCTTTGGTGAGAAAATCCTCCATTTCCTGTTCCAGGCCTGCTACATAGGTCATGTGAGAGTGCAGATGAACTCGATCAAACCCAGAGGAGATCAAAGTTCCTATTGACAGTGATTTGCCAGCTGTGAAAATGAATACCTCTCTATATAAAATTCACTGTGCACATCTTGTCACTGGGTAAAAAATACACAGTGCAAGATTTATCTGCACACTGATTATTACAAATCAGAGGGGAGATTATTACAAATTAGAGGGGTACTGGAGGGAAGGAGGGGAGACCTCCAGTGTCCCTGATGCCCTCACCTACAAGATGTACAGCTTGTAACCCTGCACTTCAATGAGCTGCAACTTGAAATGGGTGAATTCCAGATTATCCAGCAGTTGGAGGGGGTGATAGATATGACATGAAGAGAGGTGAGTTACTCCCAAGGTGCAGGACACAGGAAACTGGATGAGAATCAGGAAGGGGAATGAAGTTAAATAGGCATCGCAGAGTACTCTAGTGGCCATCCCCCACAACAACAGGTGGAATTACCTGGCAGAGGAAAGTCAAAGGGCTGATAGGGGATTTGTCAGTTAGAGGAACAGAACAAGAGGGAGTGAATAACCTAGTGGTAAGGCTTACTAGTGGTAGTGAGCAGGGGAGGGGGTGATGTGGTTAAAATAAGTTGTAGGGGGAATGGGAGCCAGAATGACAGAACAGATAGTGGAGAGGGTGAATTGAATTGACTTTATTAGATACATACTTCATAAACATGAGGAGTAGAAATATTTACCTTACATCTCCATCTAAATGTGCAACGTGTAATTTACATAGATAGTTTGCACATAGGACAGTCAATATAACATCGAAATGCAATTGTATCAGCATGAATTAATCAGTCTGATGGCCTGGCGGAAGATGATGTCCCGGAGCCTGTTGGTCCTTTTGCTGTGGTACCATTTCCTGGATGATAGCAGCAGGAACAGTTCGTGTTTGTGGTGAATTGGGCCTGTTTGTCCCTGATATTTGTTGGGCCCTTTTTACACACCTGTCTGTGTAAATGTACTGAATCATGGAAAGTAGATTGTGCAATGTATAATTTCCTTGTTTATATTTAGAGACATTTTTTGGTGTATAAAATGATGAGGGGTATTGCGCTTGTGAGTGGCCAGAGGAGTGTTTTTTATCCAGGGTTGAAATGGTTAATGCCGCTTTTCCACACTCCCACAGACCCTTTGTCCATCTCCTGAGTAAATTGAGTTTGAAATATATTTAAGATCTCCCCCATCTGCTTTGTTTCCACACGTGGATTGCCATTCCGGTCTTCCAGAGGACCGACTTTTTGCCTTGCAATCCTTTTGCTCTTGATCTATCACTAGAATCCCTGAGGATTATCCTTCACCTTTTCTGTGACAGAAACCTCATGCCATCTTTTAGCCATCCTGATTTATCTCTTATGTGTTCTCTTGCATTTCTTATACTCCATAAGAAACTGACTGCCTATCCCTGTTATGTAATTCCATTTTGTGCTTTACCAGGGTCTGAATATCTCTTGCAATCCAAGTTTCCCTACAGTTTCTATCTTTACCTTTGATTCTGACATACCCGCTTTCTACTTTAAGAATTTTGCTTTGAAGGTCTCCCATTTACCAAGCACACCTTTGCCATAAAGCAGCCTGTCCCAGTCCACAGATGCCAGATCCTTGTGTTGATTCCAGGTGTTGATCCATGCCCTGAACACATCCACCTTTTCTACGCTGCTCCTTGTACTGAAATATACAGGGCTCAGCATATTCACTGCACCACACTCAACTTTTTCATTCCTGACTTTGTCTGAGGCCTGAACAACATCTTTCTCCACAACCCCACCACTATCTGTTCTGTTATTCAGGCTCCCATTCCCCCTGCAACTTTAGTTTAACCCTCCCCCCCCCCCCTTACCCCCACCTCCCACCATGCAGATCTATCACCCCTTTGGCTTTCCTCTCCCAGATCAATAAAAAGGAGGTGCATACCAGGTACAGGCAGATAGGAGCAAATGGGGTACTTAAGAAATACAGGAAATTCAAGTGAACACTTATGAAAGAAATAAAAGAAGGCATGAGTTTGCCCCAGCAGTCAAGGTGAAGGAGAATCCTCAGGGATTCTGCAGATATGTTAAGAGCAAAAAAGATTGCAAGGGAAAAAAAATTAATCCTCTGGAAGATCAAAATGGTAATCCACATGAAGGATAGCCTAGACTTGGGGAGATTTTTTTTGCATCCGTATTTACTCAGGAGATGAACACAGAGTCTGGAGAAGTGAGGCAAAGCCGCATCAACTTCATGGACCCTGTACAGATTACAGAGGTGGAGGGGTTTGAGGCAAATTAGTGTGGATCAATCCCCAGGGCCTGTCAAGTTGTTCACTTGGACCCTGCGGAAGACAAGTGCAGAAATTATTGGGGCCTTAGCACAGATATTTAAATCATCCTTAGTGACAGGTGAGGTACTGGAGGATTGGAGGACAGACAATGTTGTTCTGCTGTTCAAGAAAGGCTGTAAAAATAAACTAGGAAATTATCCGTTGGTGAGCTTGACATCAGAACTGGGAAAGTTATTGGAATGTTGGTGCAGGAACCAGGTATATACTGTAAGTATTTGGATAGGTGTGGCTCTCGCCAATCTTTCAGAGTCTCTCGAGGAAGTTATCAGGGAAGTGGATGAAGGCAAGGCAGTGGATGTTGTCTACATGGACGTTAGCAAGGCACTTGATAAAGTCTCATATGGGAGGTTGGTCAAGAAGGTTCAGTCACTCAGCATTCTAGATGAGACAGTAAATTGGATGAGACACTGTCTTTGGGAGAAGCCACAGTGTAGTAGCAGATGGTTGCCTCTATAACTGTAATCCTGTGATTAGTTGTGTGCCATAGGGATCAGTGCTGGATCTGTTGTTGTTTGTCATCTATATCTGTAATCTGGATGATAGTGTGGTTAACTGGATCAGAAAATTTGTGGATGACAACAAGACTGGGGGTTTAGCAGCTGCAGGAAGACTTTCATGGCTTGCAGTGTGATCTGGGCCAGGTGGGAAAATGGTTTGAGAAATGGAAAATGGAATTTAATGCAGACCAGTGTGAGTCGTGGCACTTTGGTCTGACCTACCAAGGGAGGTCTTTCACAGTGACTGATCGGGCACGGAGGAGTGTTGTAGAAGAAAGGGACCTGGGAATACAAGTCCTTAATTCACTGAAAGTGGTATCACAGTTAGATAGGGATGGAAGGAAATATTTTAGCCCATTGCCCTGCATGAACCACAGTAGTGACAACAATAGATGACTTGTAGAAGACATTGGTGAGGCCTTATTTGGAGTATTATGTGCAGTTTTGGTCACCTACCTACAGGAAAGATGTAAAAGAAGTTCAGAGATTTCAGAGAAAATACACAAGGATGTTGCCATGTCTGGAGGACTTGGATTATAAGGAAAGATTGAACAAATCAGGACATTATTCTTGGGAATATAGAAAATTGAGGGGAGATTTGATTGTGATAGAGAGGCACACATAGTGTTAATGCAAGCTGGCTTTCTCCACTGAGATTGGGTGGGACTACAACCAGAGGCCATGGGTTAAGGGTGAAAGGTGAAATGTTAAGGGGAGCATGAGAGGAACTTCTTCACATAGAGGGTCATCCGGCTGTGGAATGAGCAGCCAGCACAAGTGGTGCATGCGAGCTCGATTTTAACGTTTAAGAGGTTTGTGTAGATACCTGGATGGTAGGGGTGTGGGAGTGGGCTGTTTAAATAGTTCAGCACAAACTAGATTGCCCAAAGGGCCTGTTTCTGTGTTGAAATTTTCTATGATTGCGACAAGAACCTGAAATAATACAAAAATTCACTCTAAGTCCTTTTAACAAATGTGCGGCCAACCAGTCATTTCAGCAGGAATTTTTTAAATGGCGTTAAAATTGTGGCATTTTGTTAATAATACACAAGAGAAGATCCCAGCTGCACGTCAAGAAAGACAATTTGCATGAGAGTGTTTCAGTCACTGTGGGACAAGGAACACGTGCCGCTCAGCAGGAGCCAGGAATAATACCAATGGAGGGAGTCAAAATGAGCCAGGTCACAGATTGGAGACGACAGAAATGCTCCATTGTTATTGAGACAGGAAGAGTATCAGGGAATTGATGGTCATTCCTGGTTCCAGCACTCTACCCAGTCAGGAGATGATTTCTCTGTCCAACTTAGGGTGAACCTCACTGTAACCGTGTGATACCAGATCAAACCTTGGCAACTCAAGGAATCTCATCTGAAATGTTGTCCTAAACCCATTGATGGATTTTGTAAATTTTTTTACAGGTTAAAAATGAGAAGGAATTCATCTCCAGGAAGCTCAAAAACGACACGCAAGTTTTGTTGTCTCTGCCTAGATACTTAAGAAGTGGAGCAAGGGATCCAATTGTCCACCCTTCCTGCTCAGACTGTGGGGAGGAATTCACTCGGTGATTTTGACCAACTGGCACGCCCATCATTTTACACAGGAAAAAGGACATTCACCTGCCCAGACAGTGGGAATGGATTCACTCGGTCATCTCAACTAAAGGTACATCAGCAAGTTCACACTGGACAAGGCCATTCACCTGTTCTGTGTGTGAGAAGGGGTTCAGTCGGTCATCCCACCTGTGGACACACCAATCAGTTCACACCGGGCAGAGGCTGGTCTTCTGCTGAACTTCTGGGTAAGGATTCACTCTGTCATCTGACCTAATGGCTCACCAGCGAGTTCACACTGGGGAGCGGCCGTTCACCTGCTCAGTCTGTGAGAAGAGATTCACTCAGTTATCCAACCTACAGAGTCACCAGCGAGTTCACACTGGGGAGAAGCCATTCACGTGCTCAGTCTGTGGGAAGGATTCACTCTGTCATCCACCCTACTGGTACATCAGCGAGTTCACACTGGGGAGAAGCTGTTCACCTGCTCAGACTGTGGAAAGGGATTCACACTGTCATCCCGCCTCCTGGTACATCAGCAAATTCACACTGAGGAGAAGCCGTTCACCTGCTCAGTCTGTGAGAAGAGATTTACTCAGTTATCCACCCTACTGGGACACCAGCGAGTTCACACTGGGGAGAAGCCGTTCACCTGCTCAGTCTGTGGGAAAGGATTCACTCTGTCATCCACCCTACAGAGACACCAGCGAGTTCACACTGAGGTGAAGCCATTCCTGCTCAGTCTGTGGGAAAGGATTCACTCTGTCATCCAACCTACAGAGACACCAGCGAGTTCACACTGGGGAGAGGCCGTTCACCTGCTCAGTCTGTGGGAAGAGATTCACTGACTCTTCCACCCTACGGAGACACCAGCGAGTTCACACTGGGGAGATGCCGTTCACCTGCTCAGTCTGTGGGAAAGGATTCACTGACTCTTCCACCCTGCAGAGACACCAGCGAGTTCACACTGGGGAGAAGCCGTTCACCTGCTTATTCTGTTGGAAGAGATTCACTCAGTCATCCACCCTACAGAGTCATCAGCGAGTTCACACTAGAGAGAGGCTCAGAATATGGGAAAGGATTCACTCAGTCATCCCACCTCTTGGCACACCAGTCAGTTCACAGTAAGGAGAGGCCATTGTTATGAATCCTTTGGTTTTGTTTGCTGTAGACTGTCATTTTAAGAGAGAGAGAGAGAGAGAGAGAGAGAGAGAGAGAGAGAGAGAGATTAAGAAGGCAAATCAGTCTGACTTGCAGCTTGTTTACTTCGCTCGCAGCTTGTATAGTTTTAACTGAGGACACAGAGTCAGACGGAGAAGAAGGAGGAAAATCGAATGTTGTTGTCACCTTGTTTGATCCGTAGGAGTGGATCTGATTTGGGGTATCCTGTGAAGACCACTGATGTGTTAACCCTTGCTGGGTGAAGTGGGGTAATTCACTGGAAGACGATACCCCTTGTGACAAGTCACTTTCGGTGATAATTCGTATGTGGATTTGGAATGATGGATGAAATCTACAGGAACTGTTCTCGCGTTTTACCACCTTGGAACCTGTGGAATTCGACATAATTGCCTTAGCATTACAAATATCTGCGTCTCATCAACTATTCTGTGGTTGAACTGAACTTTCATACTTTACCATCCAAGCCTTGTTTCCCCTGAGCTCAATAGTTTGGGAGTTATATTTACACACACGTTTATACACATATCACTTCACTTTTGTTTAACTTGTTTAAGTTGCAATATTAAAAGTAGTTACTAATAAAGCTAGTGGTTTTAACATGAAAACCAGTCTCCAGGTGCAGTCTATTGCTGCTGGTTTGTTTCTAAAGCATTATGCTTCATAACAAAATTGGGGCCTGCGTCCGGGATATGAACAAATTTGGGGGCGTATTGATCGATTAATTATCGATTTGATTGGGGAGATCCTTTTTGATTTAGTTGTGTGTGGAAATCAGCTGTAATGGATATTGATAAATTTCTGAATGTGACAACCCCTGAGGCATTAGGAAAAGCCAAAAAGCATGAATTGCTTACTATTGATAATGGGCTGAACCTTAAGGAGTTAAGAATCTGTGAATGACCAGGGGACACATAAAACTGGGAGAGCAGGTAAGGGTGAACAAAATAGGGGTTTTATTACCCAAAATGTTTATAAACTCAACAGAACTGTTCTCGAGTCTAAACCTGAATCAGCTAAACAGAACAGAACTGGGTTCGAACAACATAGAGAAATACTCCTCAAACCAAGAGACACCACTCAGCTCCTGACTGTAGGCTTATATTGGATGCTGGCCAGTCCATAGTAAATTGCAGGGGAGAGAAAACTTTCCTCTCCTTAAAAAGATACGGCATAAATGAAGTAGCTCCAGAGATCGTCCTTCTGGCTGTAGCAGAATGGCATGACCCAATTATCCAGCCCCATCTACTTAGGTAGATGGTGTAATGCAACAGCTCAGTCGTTTACCAGATTATCAGGAGGATGGGCGGCTACAGGACACTTTAATATGGCCGGTTGATGGTGCAGCTGGGAATTGCAGCCGCCACAGGGGGGCTATATGAAAGCCAGAAGAAAATAGTTGAGCACTATATATCTATGAAGTTGTTTGATAAGGAGATGTTAGAGTTTTCCCGTGAGTAAGGAGGAGATCCAGTTAGGACCGGAACAATTGAAGGTTCATGTACTTAAATTAGAGGCTGAAGAGAAAGAGAGACAGAGGTGGTTTGATGCCAGAGAGGCAGCCAAACAGAGGGAAGAGACAGTAAAAAATGCGTTCTGAAGCTGAGGAAGCAGAAACACAGAGGGAAGAAGGAGAAAGACAGAGGCTTTAAGGCTAAGTTAAGGCTCGGGAAAGAAGTTGCTGCCTCAAAGGAGTTGGTTGTACCATTTATTGCCAGCCAAGAAGTTAAATTTGTCCCTCCATTTGATGAGACTGAGTTTGGTAAATACTTCCAGCCTTTTGAGAAAGTGGCTGAAAGTCAAAAGTGGCCGAAAGGAAGCTGGACTCTTTTGTTACAAAGTATAATTAAGGGTAAGGCTCAACAAGTTTATTCTACCGTATGAATTGAAAATGCAGCTAATTATGACATTGTGAAACAGGCTGTGCTGAAAGCTTATAAGTTGGTTCCAGAAACTTATAGACAAATGTTTAGAAATTTGAGGAAATCTGTGAATCAGACGTATGGAAATTGCTTATAAGAAGTTTGTGTGTTTTGACCGCTGGTGCACATATAAAAATGTAAATGATGATTTTAACAGCTTGATAGAGTTGGTTTTAATTGAAGAATTCAAAAGGCCCTGATGACATAAATATGTATTTAGATGGAAATGTTGCTGCCACTATGCAGGAGTCTGCTAGACTAGCAGATGAGTTTTCTTTAACTCATAAGGTTCAGTTTACCCCGAATAAGAGTTTCCAACAGAGTAGCAGGGATAACCAGGGAAAACCAGAAATTAAAGCTGGGACTAGTGACAAGAGTAAGGATGAAGGGAAACAGTTGAAGGAGAAATATTCTGGTCTCACTTGTTACTCTTGTAAGAAAGCTGGTCATATGATGGCTAATTGTTCTGTCCTGAAGAAGAAAAAGGAAAAGGAGACAGTCCCAAATCCCTGTGTTCAATATGTTAAAGCACCTATAAACCCACAGGGTTCTGAACATTCTGTTGAGGTTCAGTTCAGGACTGAGAGGTCTGACCGAGTTAAGAAGGGATACAATTATTTTATGTCAGATGGATTTGTATTAGAAAAGGAAGGGCTTCACAGTCACTTATATTAGACAGCGTTCTAAAGTTTGGTGATGAGACTGACACTGGTGAGGTAAATCTTATTAAAGGTATTGGGGGCGGCATGTTTTCTGTGCCGTTGTACAAAGTAACTTTACAGTCAGGGTTGGTTTCGGAACCTGTTAAGATCAGATTGTGCTCCAATTTACCGGTGGAAGATGTTACTTTGCTGTCAGGGAATGACCTGGCAGATGGTAAAGTTGTTCCTGCAGTGCTGTTGACAACTAAGCCAACCACTGACGACCCACAGATGGATTTTAACATTAATCCTTCCTGCGCAGTAACTCGAAGTATGGCTAAAAAAGTCTGCCGACGCAGACGGTTCTGTGCAGCATGATTCTGATACCAATGATAGCCAAAATCGGGATTCAGGCTATGATGACTTGTCAGGGAATTTTCTGCCTTCAGTGTTTCAACGAGATTCAGGTAGTAAGTCTGATGAGAAAGATTTATCCCTGTCTAGGAAGGAGTTTATAGCAGAAAAGAACCAAGACCCTGAGATTGAAGCTTTAAAAGAAACAGCTCTCTCAGATGTTGAGATTAAGAAAGTGCCAGTAGGGTATTATCCCAAGGATGGAGTGTTAATGAGGAAGTGGAGACCACCTGCTGTACTTGCGAGTGAGGAATAGGCAATTGTTCACTAAGTTGTAGTTCCTTAAGTTTTTAGGGCTGAAATTTTAACTATGGCCACAGTATGCCTTTTGGTGGCCATATTGGAGTGAATGAAACTGTAAACAGGATTATGATAGAAGTTTGCTGGCCTAATTTGAGGACAGATGTTGTGACCTTTCGCAGAACCTGTCACACTTGTCAAATTGTGGGTAAACCTAATCAGGTCACACCAGTGGCCCCACTGTGGTCTAAAACTGCATTCGGTGAACCCTTTTCAAAATTTATCGTGCATTGTGCTGGCCCATTGCCAAAGACTAAAGCTAGCCATCAGTATCTGCTAACTATTCTGTGTACTGCATCCAGATTCACAGAGGCAATACCTCTCAGAAATATTAAAGCTAAAACTGTGGCGAAGACTCTTACCAAGTTTTTTACTTTATCTGGTTTGCCAAAAGAAATCCAGTCTGATCATGGAAGTAATTTTACACATGGATTATTCCAGCAGGTAGTTTATGAACTAGGAACTAAACAAATTACATCATCTGCGTACCATCAGGAATCACAAGGGGCTTTGGAAAGATTTCACGCTACCCTCAAAACAATGATTAAGTATGTCTTGAAAATGAGTATGTGTTGAAAATGTGTATGTGTTGAAAATGGAAAAGACTGGGATGAAGGAATACATTTGCTTTTGTTCGCAGTAAGAGAGTCGGTACAGGAAACACTGGGCTTCAGTCCATTTGAACTTGTATTTCGTCATAGAGTGAGGGGACCTATAACCTTGTTAAAGGAACAGTGGATTGATGGGGATGTATATGTTATATTGTTAGACTTCGTTTTGGAGTTCAAAAATAAACTACACCAGGCCTGTAGTCTACCGAGACAAAACTTAAAGATTTCTCAAAACAGGATGAAGTGTTGGTTTGATAAGCGGGCTTGCAAACGAAAATAGAAGGTGGGGGATAAGGTGCTTGCCTTATTTCCAATGTTGATGAATCCACTTCAGGTGCAGTTCTATGGACCATATGAAATAGCGTCTCAAATTAATGATGTGAATTATGTTATTAAAACACCTGACAGACGTAAACTAACTCAGGTGGCACACATAAATATGACAAAGCCTTATTTTGACAAGCAGGCACCGTCTTTGAGTGTTGTTGTCAAAACATAGGTTTCTTGCAACCCTAAGAAGGCAACAATTGTCTCGTCTGAGCCTTTTCACAAGCCAAACATGGTCCCAGTTAGGCTAATGAACTCGGTTGTTCCAGAAAGATTTGATAACAAGTTGTCTCATCAGCAGCCAAAGGAACAGCAACAGCTGAATGAATTAATTCTGAAGTTTAAGGATGTTGTCCCGATGTTCCCAAGCAAACCAGTACGTGACGTAGATATTGGTCATGCCAAACTGATTAAACAACACCCATATCGCATGAACATAGAAAGTGTAAATTAGCTGAACAATTGTTGTAAGTGGGGAAACATTCGGTAGGTCTCAAAGACAAGGACTTTGGACACATAGTCTTGGTAGTAAAGGATTTTATTTACAGAAGGAAAACGTGGGAATATGGCGACAGAAGCAACACGCACATGCGCACAATTTACAGCAGTCGTGGGGAAAGTCGGATTGGCAATGAAACACACACGGACTATTACTACCGAACGTGGGAAAATCGCCTGGGAACAAAGTACACGCACACACACCCAAGGGAAAGTTCTATACGATATCTGACACCCCTTGACCGAGTGCAGGCACGGCTCTGTGCTATTCGGGACAATAATCGACGCTCCCAACCCTATTCAATGAACAGCTCACTGACACTTTCTCCAGCTCCGTTCCACGGTTCTCAGCCTGGAGTGAAGCAGGGTGGTCCCTCGGACATGGCAAAGGGAAAGGGTCCAGCGCATGTGGCACCCTTTAAAGTACAGCAGGGCTGGCGGGTGCTGCCCTGGTAATTCACGGGGGTGGGGGGGGGGGGCAATGGCTTGGTGCCAGCAGAGATAAGCCGATTGCAAAGGCCATTTGCTCGAGGCCAAATACAAGGCTAATTAAAGGGACCAATGGTGAGGTGTGCATTGATGGGCAACGAGGGGTCAAACCTTGATTGGCAGGTGTCGTGCCTTCCAACCAGGTAGTGGGCAGTTCCGTCTTGTGACAGTCACGACCCTTCCAATACAGTCCGCCACTCGCCAAGCATTACATGTATCAGAGTGAGAAGTAATATATCTTAATGGAAGTCTTACACTTAACGATTTCTACGGTTAACGCTGTATGTGACTGTACAGAACTAAAGAAAGACAGATGTGCTCTGAATAGTTTGGCAAGCAAAGCATGACATACACACATCGATGATAACGAGAATGAGTGCAAACGACCAGTCGGTGATAGTTGCCCAGGGATCCAAACGGCCACCAGTTTCCCCATGAGGTGTGTTGGAGGAGCTGGTCCCTCGATTTTTGAATGTTAGCCACCGAGTCCCGAATGTGAGCAGCCAAGTGGGTGATGTTAGTCGACTCGTCATGGATAAACGTGCAGCGCCCCTTACCAATCACTGCACAGGTACCACCATCAGCCGCCAGTAGGTGATCCGGGGCCCGTCGATTCTGCAGTGCAACCATCCTGACAGCCGCCAGCTCTGCCGCCGTTCGGGCGAGGGCATCTTCGGTGTGTTGCAGTGCCACTGCCGTTCCGTCAGCCGGCGTCTCCAGCACACTCGTCATCTGGATCACCTCACGGGGCAATCGGGCCGTGTCCTATCTGGGGAGGCTATCATCCAGAACCTCACTGTCTCCGTAATGGCCCTCTTGTCCCGGTGGCCGCTGTGTGCCCGGTGCTCCCCCAGATCGTTCAGGGGGTGGATGAAGGGCTGCACATATGTTGGAAACCAACAGCCGGACCAGCTCGCGGGTGACAAGGGTAGGCGCGGTGACCGCAAACCCAGTGAGTCCCGTTTAGAGTCCAGGGAGCGCCCAGCTCAGCGGCACCATCGGCAGTGGTCACTGGAGCGCCCGCCCGGATGTTAAAACCACTATCTTTATTAGTATCTACTGATAATATAGCAACTTAACCAAGGTTAACAGAAGTTAACAGTGTTATGTGTAGGTGTGTGTAAATATAACTCCGAAACTATTGAGCTCGGCGGAACAAGGTTTAGAGTCTTGACATGGGAAAGCATGGAAGTTCAGTTCATCCACGGAATAAATGATGGGAGAGAGATATTTGTAACCCAGGGTAAAACGCAGAAAGGAGGCAATTACGCCGAATTCCACGGGTTCCACGGTGGTAATTAATAAATATCAGTGGTGGAAGATCCTCCGTCGAGCCGTTCCAAATCCACACCCGAATTACCACCAGAGTGATCTGTCACAGGGATACGGTCTTCAAGGGGTTACCACATCACTTCCAGTGGTCCCACAGGACATTCCCAGATCCACTCCTTTGGATTATACGGACTGACAGCCACATATCCGATGTGCACCGGATCAATGATCACCCCACCCTTGTGGGTGTAGCAGAGTTCCAAATCTCCAGCCTCGACAAGCTGGAACTGATCACTTTTCCAGTTTTTCTCTCTCTCCCTCTCCCTCTCCCTCCCTCCCTCCCCCCTCCTCCTCTGTACTTGTTTTAACGGTAAACAAGCTGCGAGTTGGTCAGTGAACAATAGTGAACGGAACCTGCCGGTTCGTAACAGAGCATTGATGGGCGAGGAGGGGTCAAACCTAGATTGGCAGGTGACGTGCCTTCCGACCTGGTCGTGGGCAGTGCTGTCACGTCACAGTCACAACCCCCGCCAATATACTAGGTCAAGCATAAAAACAATTACCCTCCATGCTGTCCCCGATCCCACCTCAGAGTAGAAGAGGAAGAAAGCCCTCATGACAAACTTTCTGCTTGTAACATTCTCCAGTTTGACTTTTACCAGGGTGCAAGGGAGCCGGCTGGATTCGAACTCGGGACCTTTCACTCCGCAGTCCGGCGCTGATGCCACTACGCCACCAGCCGGCACCACCTCAGAGTGCAGAGGAGCAAATTCCATCCACACAAGGTGACGGTTCGAGTACGACATCTGCCACATGCAGGTTGCCGTCGCGGGAGAGCTGTACGCTTGAGAGACATAGAGGCGATCTATTCGGGAATCTCCTCCTCTAAACCTTCTCGAGAAGGCTCCAGAGTCAGGATGTAGATCCCACCAGGCGTCCACCAAGTCAAAGGATCCGACTAACTCCTTCAGCTTCTTTGCCGCCGCTGTGTCGCGCTGGAGACTGCAGAGGTTCCCCACCTCGAAGGTACATTTGAAGTCCCCACCCCCAGGACCCATGGAGCTCAGTAGAGTGGACAGCTGACGGAATAGGGAATAGGCGCGTCTGCATCACCCCGCCCCTCAGGGCATACACGTTGATGAAATGCAGAGGTTCACCATCCAGGCGCACCGCCAGATGGAGCAGGCGGCCGGGCTCGACATCCTGAGCTTTTCTGGCTGGAAGGTCGAGGCCAACAGGATCACCACCCCGCTAGAGTTGGAGCGGAGGTGGCTCATGTAGACCCCTCCCTGCCACTCTAGGAGCCAAGCAGACTCGTCCCCCGGGGTGGTATGGGTTCAGTGCAGGAAATTCACCGCATATCTCCCATTCCTGAGGACTGAGGGATTGTTATGTCTGCGGAGAGAACCCCAGCTACCAGTAAAATTTAGACCAGCTACAGAGAGCGTCAAGTTGGGTGTACACTAGGCCTCAACACCAGTACCCTTCCCGGTGAGAGCGGAGTAGACCTCAACCACACTATCCCGAGTAAAAAGCAAGAATGCTGTTTGCTTTCCAGCCCGAGTGGTGCCAACGTCACTCACCTGTGACCCACCGTCTCCCGAGGGAGCAAGGCTGCTTTCCACTCTGATGTCCCTCACCAGGTCATCCAGGAAGGATTTCAGCTGCCGCCTGTCATTCCCAGCACAACATTCCTCTTCCCCTTCACCTTTCCGTCCGAGGGTGACTCGCAGGGACTTCACCAGCCTCGGCATGCTAGGCCAGCGAAGCGAGGCGAGTTTAGGCCGGTGTTTTGCACCCACAGAGGAGTGAATAAACTCTCTGATCTCCTCCACAGGTATCAAAGGGGATTTCTCAGGAGAGGTGAGGATGTCCATTGTCTCACTATCAAAAGAGTCTCCCTCCAACCCCTCACTGCAGACAGATCCCCCATTTTCCTCCTCATGTGGTGTATAAGGTGGCTGCCCCGGTAACCCACACTGTGCAGCGGGTACCTCCCTCATTCCTTCCCGCTCCACCGTCACATCAGTCTTATTCACAGTTACGACAGTGGAGGGATGATCCCCAGGGACTCCCTCCAGGCCATTAGTTGATGGGGTTGGCATGCAGAGTATATCACCCTCCCCAGGAGACAGGCATGAAGGGGACCCCAGCAGCTCTGGTCCTAGTGATCCACTGGCAGCCTGATGCTGAGAGTGAGAGAGCTTGGTCTCCTCTCCGCTTACATTATTCAATACACTTGCCTCCAGGGAGGTGGTTACTACTAATTGCTAAGTCCTGGGTGGAGGGCTCCAGGGCTGCCTCGATTGTGCAAACAGGCCTAGCAGTAGCTTTCTGCACAACCACACCACCCACCACAGGACTGGTGGTTACATCTGGGGATTCAAGGATAGACCCAACCTCCACCCGGATTCCCACTTCTTCCTAGGAATACCCCGCATCTACATTCTCTGCCCTCTTGAGGAGAACATCGGCTTCTCTTCTTCAAGCCAGAGGAGCACATAGTTGCAGGATTCACCGATGTGTGGGCACACTCTGCTTCCATCACCCTGTCCACCTGTGCACCTCCACCGCTCCACTTCAGTGCAAATGGGTGTGAGCTCTGCGATGTCGGGGGCCGACATCTTCGGGTGCTTGGATTTATTCTTCACTCTCTTACTGTGCACAGGCTCCACCCAGTCCTTCGCCTGAACCTCCCTGCTCGTAGCCTCAAGATCTCCCACATGAACCACAAGGGCAGAATCAAAGAGTGAAACAGACGTACTGAGAGCCCAGTGCACGAACTCATCATTCTCCAGATAACACACTGCCTTCCCGAACTCTTTTCGGTGGCCAAAATTTCACCTTTCCCAACCAGGTCCTCCATGCCCTCCGCACACTTTTCCAGAGTAATCCCAGGACGTAAAATACATTGCTCTTTCACCGATAAAAACAGGGCGTTGTCCGAGGCTGGAGAGGCAACTGCTTTTGCATAACTCTCCGAAGGCCTGCAACTCCCTGGAGACCGGTCCGGCATGCTGGCGCTATGTCCGAATCGAGAAATATACGGCGGTGCTGATTATAAAGTCCTGGAGCGAGTTATTTAACTAGCTTGAAAAGTCTGTACTTGACAGTACCTTGCTGGCTCGACGCCAGAAATCCCAATGCCAGGAAAGGCTCCGTTAGTCCTGAAGAAATCCCAGGCCGTGAGAGGTCAAGACTTCTCAACAGATGGTCTGGCTCCCACACTGAACGAGAATCGCAATGATAGAGGAGGAGGGACGTTGTCCCGATGTCAGTGGAAAACGGCGTTTGCCTCCGGTTTTTGGAGCGAACTGGTTTCTTGGCGAGTTGCCAGCGGTTAGCAGCCGCCAACAAACACAGTTTAAACTGACAGAAAAACTCCAGACGAAGTGTGATGAGACTGTATGGGAGGAGCTTTCCTCTGTGTCTGACCCCGGAAGTGATTGATGGAATAGTGTGGAGAGAGATTCACTCTGTATCTGATCCCTAGAGTATGTGATAGGACGATGTTGACAGAGATTCACTCTGCGCCTGAGCCGAATTATGTGTGATGGGACAGTGCGGAGGGAGCTTCAGTCTGTGTCTGAACCGGGGAGTTTGAGTTAAGGGGTTGTGGAGGGAGATTCACTCTGTGTCTGACCCCCGGAGTGTGTGATGGGACGGTGTGGAGGGAGATTCACTCTGTGTCTGACTCTGGGAGTGTGTGATGGGACGGTGTGGAGGGAGATTCACTCTGTGTCTGACCCCCGGAGTGTGTGATGGGACGGTGTGGAGGGAGATTCACTCTGTGTCTGACTCTGGGAGTGTGTGATGGGACGGTGTGGAGGGAGCTTCACTCTGTGTCTGATTCAGGAATATTGTAATTCTACGTCCCGGAGAGAGATTGATGGGACGATGATTACAGAGTTTCAGTCGGTGTCTGACACCCCGTGTTGATTTCTTCTGTTCCATTCTCTTCTTCGCGACTTTTGCCTGACACAGGTCAGATATTATACAGTACAGGAGCTTCCAATCTCTTTTGTCATTTTTGTCTGTGAGAGCAAGAGAGCGGTGTGTCAGCCTGGATGAGGGATGGGGAGTGATGAGTTTCTGATGATCAGTCACCACCAGACTGACATCCCTCAGCCTGGAGCTGAGACGCTGCTGTACCAGTGTGAGGAGCTCAGACCCTTTACTGCAGTTCACCAGGTGCAGGGGACAGCAGTAACCCCAGGTCACTGTTTCCCCACTAATGAGACTCGAGTTCGAGTTCCTGTAACAGTAAGTTACAGCGGTTTATTGATTTTATCATGACAAATTTAAATTAAACAACTTGTGAGCTGCTAACACGGGTATAAATAAGCTGTTCTCGACTCACTTACAGTCACACACAATTAATTGACCGGCAACAACAAGTGACAGATTGAATAATCTCACCATCGCTCTACATCAGGGAACCGATAATCATTAAAATCACATTTCAGGGCCGTGTCTGGGATCGCTGCAGATCCAGGGTCACGTCCAAGGTATTTATCAATTTAACTTCATTATATCAGCCAGACCGCCGAATACACCGTCCTCAGCAAAGGGAGCAAAAGGATTCTCTCCTGGACTCTCTCCCGGGCTCTTCCTGTCTGCGGGAATTAAACCTGGCGCATGGCCGCTAAAGGTAAGGGCGGGATTTAAAAGGGAGAGCCGGGAATTGGGCAGAATGTCCCCATCCCGCTGAAGGGGATGTTCACACATACAGATGTTCATAGATTCACTCTCAGTCCGGGTCTGCGTTCCAGCAGAGATTCCAGTTCTTTCTTCCCAATACAACTGAAATCATTGTTCCACAGACTGAAACAGATGGAGGAATAATGATGAAATAAACAGATTACACAACAGTGTCAGTAACAGGGGACTGGGGTTGATGTTTCAACAACACTCACAGACAAATATCACCAGAAAACCCATGGATCCGCTGATATTTTATCACATTGAACATCCACACAAACACTCACCCGATCCACTCCAGACTCGGGAGGGTCTGTATGAGGCGGCGGAGAGCGGGGACAGATCGGTCTGTCAGCCAGTTTAATCCCAGGTTCAGATTTGTCAGTGACGGGTTTGTACTGAGAGCGGAGGCGAGATCCTCGACACCAGAATCTGAGAGACCGACATCCCTCAGCCTGGAGATGAGAGAGAGTGAGGGTGAAAGACACAGAGAGACAGGACATGGTACAAATCCCCAGTGTTTATCAGTAACACAATTACTGATCACATTAATGTTCAGTGTCAGACACCCAGTAACAGTAACCACAACCTTCCACAGTCTGATACTTACCCCAGTTTCTGTATTTTACACTCCGGGTTCCTCAGAGCTGCAGACACCAGTTTCACTCCTGGATCTCCGAGTTCATTCCGCCCAAGCCTAAACACAAACAGACAAATTGATGAACAAATTGTTTCAAAACGTGGGTCAGTAAATCACTGATCGAAGTTCCCATGACTGTCAATTTCCCTCACACAGTATTCATGAATGGAGGTAATTTAGTCTGTCGGTGTGACCATATATTCTGTCCCACTCCCCACTGGTTAGGAGAGTTCCTGACGTGAGAGGATGGGAGAAAGTCCCACAGTGAGGAAAATTTGTAAATGAGAAAGTGTCAAAGGGACCCCAAACGAGCAAAAGCACCTGCAGCAGGAAGGTCAATGGGGGATCAGCGGTACACCAAGAGGGAGGGGAATAGTGAAGAGTGAAACCAAAGAAAGGAATGGGGATGGGGATGGGGATGAGAGATTCCACAGGAGGATTCGGGGGGGGGGGTGGGGGGTTGACCGAACCTCCATCCGGATTCCCACTTCTTGCTAGGAATACCCCGCATCTACATTCTCTGCCCTCTTGGGGGGAACATCGGCTTCTCCTCTTCAAGCCGGAGGAGCACATAGTTGCAGGATTCACCGATGTGTGGGCATACTCTGCTTCCATCACTACAGGTCCAGGGGATGCAGAAATAGATTGTACGGGAGGGGTGGGAGATGCGCCCATGGTGTCTAGGTATTTGGTAGTGAGCAAAGTCATATTCTGTCTCATGTCCCGATTGTTAGAAAAATGTTTCTGATGTGACAGGGTCGGATGTGGCATGGGGAAGAAAGAATCCTCAGGAGAAAGGTGGATGGGGAAGAGAGATCCCACAGGAGGAAAGGGGATAAGGATGAGAGATCCCTCAGGAGAAAGGGGGACGGGGAAGAGAGATCACACAGGAGAATAGGTAATGTGGAAGAGAGTTCCCACAACATGGAAGATGCAGAAACAGATTTTACAGAGAAGTGTGTCTGAACTGAGCCCCACAATCAGGAGAGGAGATGCGCCCATGGGTGTCTGGTAGTGAGCAGTCAGATCATTGGACCGATGGTGATAGTCACACACGGGGAAGGGCAGGGGAGGACAATCTTACAATGATATTTCTTTCCCTCTCACCGGGACAATGCACCAATGGTCTCGTTTCCCTCACCAGGAAGGGTGTGTGAATCTCTGACCTACCTGCTGCAATCAGTGTTGGTCTGGGTTTCAATAACAGTGAGAAGGAACATTGTCAATGGACGTGTCACAGGCAGCGAGAAACACGGCCATTCCTGTGATTTACTACCATTAAACTAATGGCCGTTGTTCACTCAGCTGAGGACGTCTCCATCAACCCTTCACAAGGAACCACAGAACCCTCCCGTCCTTGGGGAATTACTGACCGATCCCCTGGCCATTTTTCAGAATACCTCACAATTGATTTAGTAGTTTTTCTCAAATCCCTTTACATTGAAACATCACAATGGAACAGTTTCACAGTTCAGATTGAGAGATAAATCAAGTTACTTCAACTCCTGGCACTTGTGCAGCCCGGGTCCCAGCCGCTGGATTCCTTCACGCTGAATGTGGCAGTTCTCCAGATTGAGGTGTTTTATTGTATCACAGAGTCCGATGACATGAGACAGGACCGCGCAGTCAATCGGGGTCAGTGTCATTCCACTGAATGAAAGTGTTTCCATAGATCCCAGTGCGGCCTGAGCCAGGCCACGATTCTGAGACTCAAACAGGTAGTGTAATGTGTTCAGGAGGCTCCTTTTACCAGCTTCACTGTCTGTATTTCTACTCTGCCGTTTAACCTCCTCCTTCACCCAGTCCATAACCCGGCAGGTTGTTTGATGAGGAAATGGGCCCAGAAACTCCTCCAGGCCCCGAGCTGTCATTGGGTTGGAAAGACCAGCAACAAAACGGAGAAATACCTCGAATCGCCCGTCTGTCGTGTTGTGGATTTCCGTGAGGAATTTCGGGATATCATCGGGATGTGGATTCAGGAATTGTGCGACTGCAGCTACAAACTCTTGGATGGTGAGGTGTGGGAATGTGTACACCACACTCCGGGCAAAATCCTCTCTCTCCAAAAGCTCCATCAGGAACCCGGACAGGAACTGGGAAGGCTGCAGATTGTACTTGATCAAATCTCCATCTGTAAACACAATCTTCCTCTCGGACACTCCTCTGTAGGCCATCTGACCAACCTTGAGTAACACATCACGGGCGTTCTCAATCTCACGGCTGTGGTTTTTCAGGATGTTGTAAATATAGTAGGAGTACAGTTGGGTGATGGTCTTGGGAACACGCTGCGGGTCCCTGACTCTTTGTGTGAAGAAGGGGCCCAGTGTCAGAGCGAGGATCCAGCAGTAGGAGGGGTTGTAGCTCATGGTGTACAGGATCTCATTCACCTTCACGTGTTTGAAAACAGCTTCTGCCACCGTCTGATCTTCAAAACGCTTGATGAAATATTCCTTCCGTTCCTCACCAACAAATCCCAGGATTTCAGCCCAGACACTGATCTCTGCCTTTTCCAATAAATGTAACTCAGTGGGGCGGGTGGTCACCAGCACTGAACACCCTGGGAGCAGCTTGCCCTGGATTAAACTGTACACAATGTCAGACACTTCACACCACCACTCCGGATCTGGACACTGGTGCTTGGGTTCTGTATCTCTCCGACAGTCAGCAAAATCAATTTTGTCTATGGATTCATCTAAACCGTCGAATATAAACAGCAATCCCTTTGGGTTCTTCCAGACCTCTGTCAGGATATTTTCAAAGTAAGGATACTGATCCAGAATCAGTTCCCTTAGGTTTATCCTGCAGTTAATGGAGCTTAAATCGCGGAATTTGAAACTGAAGACAAACTGGAACTGTTGGTATATTTTCCCTGTTGCCCAGTCATAAACAATCTTTTGTACCATTGTTGTTTTCCCGATCCCCGGGACTCCAGCCACTGCTGCTGAACTACTAGATTTGGTTTTACTCCGGGAAAAGCTGCTCTGGAACAACTGATCAGTCCGGATTTTTTCCAGCTCTCCACAGAGATGTTTCTTTCTCCATTTTTCATGGTCTTTGCCTCTTGCCAGCAGCTCATGTTCCACCAGTCTCCGATCTCGAACAGTGGAAATGACCGTGAGCTCAGCGTATTGATCAACTAGCTGGAAAATCTTCACCTTCTCCCTCATCAGGATCGTGTTCACTCTCAGTGTTTCAGTTTGTGCCCGCAGAGTCTCCTTGTGTTTCTGCTGAACATCTTAAATGGCAAAAGAAATAAAATGATCACCAAATTACACTTGTCAAAGACACAACTTGAAAACTGCAACCGGATCACTGTGCTGATATTGCAAGAATTCAACATTCCTACAGCTGACGGTGTGGACAATAAAACCTGGTTCACGGAACAAGAAAATGTAAGACATAAAATTCAGCGATCAGTAAAGATGAAAGTTCCCACTGCTGATCGCTATCTCCGGGTATCTCTAACCTACCTCAACACCAAAGCTCACATGTAACCTCTGCTCCTTCAGTTCAGCCATTCTGCCTCTTCACACTTTCCAAACCTGCACTGATAGCTCGAGATCTGAAATATAATATCCACTCCCTTTTATTTTTGTATTTGTTATCCTTGGTATTGTACGCATCAATTGGGACAGAATATGAAAAATATGGCATAGATTCCCTGAGAAAATCAATATTGAATATGCCGGGCAACTGCGCTCACCGGTTCTCTGGCAAAGGTTCCTGTTGCACTGCAGCTATGGACGGATGTATTGCAAAGTTATAAATAGAAAATGTTAAACAGGAAAAGTAACCATCTTACAGATTGGAAAAATATTTTGCAGGCAGTTGAAACCATGTAGCAAGAGGAGATCATAAGCATGTATGTCCCCCTACTATTAGGTCAACGGGACTGTGGCCAACCATGATACAGTTGATAAAGGGATGTAAAAAATGGAGTTGCTGGGAAGTGAATGCACTTTCATGGATACTGGACTCTGAGACTGGCGAATATTGAATCGGATTTCTTCACTTGGAAACTGATTTCATTGGACCATGGCATGTTTTTATTCCCCTTTTGATTTCTGTCTCTGAAACTACGCCTGGATCCATAATATCCGTTTTAACTTATTAACCAATGACAAGTTAGAAACATTGAAAGCCTACAGCACAATACAGGCCTTTCAGCTCACAAAGCTGTGCCGAACATGTCCTTACCTTTGAATTTTCCTAGGGTTACCCATAGCCTTTCATTTTCCTAAGCTCCATGTACCTATCCAGCAGTCTCTTAAATATCCTTATCGTATTCAACTCCAACACCGTTGCAGGCAGCCCATTCCATGCACTCGCCACTCTCTGCATAAAAATAATACTACTGACATCTCCACTGTACCTTCTTCCAAGCATCTTAAAACTGTGCCATCACATGTTAGCAATTTCAGCCCTAGGAAAAGCCTCTGACTATCCACACGATCAATGCCTCTCATCATCGTATACACAATCACGTTACCTCTCATCCTCATTTGCTCCAAGGAGAAAAGGCAAAGTTCCCTCAACCTATTCTCATACGGCATGCTCCACAATCCAGACAACATCCTTGTAAATCTCCTCAGCACCCTTTCTATGGTTTCCACGTCCTTCCTGTAGTGAGGCAACCAGGATTGAGCACAGTTCTCCAAGTGGGGTCTGACCAGGTTCCTATATAGCTGCAACATTACCTCTCGGCTCCTAAACACAATACCACTATTGATGAAGGTCAATGCATCATATGCCTTCTTAACCACAGAATCAACCTGCGTAGCAGCTTTGAGTGTCCTATGGACTTGGACCCCAAGATCCCTCTGATCTTCCGCACTGCCAAGAGTCTTACCAATAATGCTATATTCTGCCAACATATTTGACCTATGAAAATGAACCACCTCACACTTATCTGGGTTGAACTCCATCGAGCACTTCTCAGCCCAGTTTTGCATTCCATCATTGTCCCGCAGTAGCACTTGACAACCCTCCACACTATCCACAACACCCCCAACCTTTGTGTCATCGGCCAATTTACTGACCCATCCTTCCACTTTTTCATCCAGGTCATTTATAAAAATCTTGAAGAGTACGGGTCACAGAACTGATCTCTGAGGCACACCACTACCGCCGACCTCCATGCAGAATATGACCCATCTACAACCACTCTTTGCCTTCTGCGGGCAAGCAAATTCTGGATCCACAAAGCAATGTCCCCTTGGATCCCATACCTCCTTACTTTCTCAATAAGCCTTGTATGGTGTACGTTATCAAATGCCTTGCTGAAATCCATGTACTCTACATCTACTGCTCTACCTTCATCAATGCGTTTAGTCACATCCTCAAAAGAATCAATCAGGCTCGTATAGCACGATCTGCCTTTCACAAAGCCATGCTGACTATTCCTAATCATATTATGCTTCTCCATATGTTCATAAATGTTGCCTCTCAGAATCTTTTCCACCAACTTATGAACCACTGAAGTACGACTCACTCATCTATAATTTCCTGGGTTATTTCTGCTCTGTTTAATGAATAAGGGAACAACATCCACAACTCTCTAATCCTCCAGAACCTCTGCTGTTCCCCTTTAATGATGCAAAGATCATTGCCAGAGGTTCAGCAATCTCCTCCCTCGTCCAGTCCCGGTGACTTATCCAACTTTTCAAAAGCTCCAGCACATCCTCTTTCTTAATATATAAATGCTCAAGATTTTCAGTCTGCTGAACCACCTCACAGTTGCCAAGATCCTTCTCCGTAATGAATACTGAAGCAGAGGATACCTCTGCTATCCTCTGGTTCAATACACACTTTTCCACTGTTGCTCTTGATTGGTCCTATTATTTGATGTCTTATCCTTTTGCTCTTCACAGACTTGAGAATGCTTTGGGATTTTCCTTAATCCTGTTCACTATGGCCTTCTCATGGCCCCTTCTGACTCTCCTAATTTCCTTAAGGTCCTTCCTGTTAGCCTTATAACCTTCTAGATCTCTATCACTACCTACTTTTTTGAACCTTTGGTAAGCTTTTCTTTTCTTCTTGACTAGACTTATAGCAGCCTTTGTACACCATGGTGTGTACGCTATCTCATTGGAATGTACCTATGCAGAGCTCCAGGCAAATATCCCCTGAACATTTGCCATTTTTCTGCCGTACGTTTCCCCGAGAACATCTGTTCCCATTTTATGCTTTCAAGTGCCTGGCTGATTGACTCATATTTCCGCTTACCCCAATTAAACACTTTCCTAATTTGTCTGTTCCTATCCCTCTCTAATGCTATGGTAAAAGAGATAGAGTTGTGATCACTATCTCCAAAATGCTCTCCCAATGAGAGATCAGACACCGGGCCAGGTTCATTTCCCAGTAACAGATCAATTCAGCCTCTCCTGTTGTAGACTTATCTACATATTGTGTCAAGAAAGCTTCCTGAACACACCTAACAAACTCTACCCCATCTGAACTCCTTGCTCTAGGGAGATGCTAATCGATATTTGGGAAATTAAAGTCTCCCATCACGACAACTCTGTTATTAATACACCTTTCAAGTATCTGTCTCCCTAGCTGCTCCTTGATATCCCTGTTACAATTGGATGGTCTATAACAAAACACCCAGTAAAGCTATTGACCCCTTCCTATTCCTAACTTTCACCCACAGAGACTCCGTAGACAATCACTCCACAACTTACTTCTTTCCTGCAGCCGTGACACTATCTCTGATTAACAGTGCCACACCTTCACCTCCTTTGCCTCCCTCCCTGTCCTTTCTGAAACATCTGAGGCCTGGCAGTCAAAGTAACCATTTCTGCCCCTGAGCCGTCCAAGTCTGTGTAATGGCCATAACATCATAGCTCCGAGTAATGATCCATGCTCTAAGCACATCCGCTTAATAATACTTTATAATACTCGTTGAATTAAAATAAACAAATCGCTAGCCATCGGTTGGAGCACATCCCTTCTCTATCACCTGTCTCCTACAGCCTGCTCCAATCCCCCAGCCACGCATTTATCCTCTACCTCATTCTATTCCTCTACTCACTCTCTCGTGGAACAGGCAGTAATCCCGAGATTAATACCTTTGAAGTCCTGCTTCTCAAATTCTTTCCTTGTAGCCTTTTTTTCAGGACCTCCTCCATTTTCCTGCCTATGCCGTTGCTACCAATATGTACCACAACCTCTGGCTGTTCTCCTTCCCACTTCAGAATATCGAGGACACGATTAGAATCATCCCAGACCCAGACACCTGGAAGGCAGACTAAAATCCGCGTTTCTTTCCTGCATCCACAGAATCCTCTGTCTAACCTCGTAACTATAGTGTCCCCTATCACTGCTGCCATCCTCTTCCTTTCCCTTCCCTTCTGAGCCACAGGGCCAGACTCAGCACCAGAGGTGCGACCACTGTTGCCACCCCCAGGTAGGTCCCACCTCCCAGCAGTACTCAAGCAGGAATACTTATTGTTAACAGGGACAGCCACAGGGATGCTCTCTTGCCCTTCCCTCTCCTGACTATTAACAACGTATCTGTCTCCCAAGGCCCCGGTGTGAATACCTGCCTATAGCTCCTATCTATCACCTCCTCAATCTCCCTGACCAGACGAAAGTCATCGAGCTGCATCGAAGTCGGATTCCCAACCCCTGTCCATTAACGTAAGGAACAATAAATCTGTTGAAGTAACAAATCTGAGATAAAATCTCAATCAAAGCACCTATATTTTGAAGAGAATGTTCATCTCTTTAACCGTGAAGTGAAAGCCAATTTATAAACAAACTCAGTCCCTTGCAGAAAAAGTGCAACCACTTCGATTCAGACATACCGCACACCGCTGAACAGTTCTCAGGAGATACAGGAGTAGATAAATCATACAGAGCTGTTATGAATGAAAGTGCCAACGTAGAAGTGGATTCAGACTTCCCTAAAAATGAATCTAGATTGCCTTTATTAAGGGCTTGAAGAGGATGTAAGTTTTAAAGTGTGTTGAGGAGAGATCCTGTTCTTTCGTGTAGTTAAATATGGAAAATGAAACTAAGCTTCATAGCAGTCATGGAAAGGAGAACAGATGGATTGGACATAGATATCCTGAAGTAGGTGAGAAATTGTATACCACAGCACTGATTGAAGGTAATTCTTCATCCAGTTAGCCGGAGTCATTCAAAAGTGAATAACGGGAGTATGGTGCCAATGTGGGCATGAAGAGCAAATTGTAAGGAACATTGAAAATCAAGGTATATCAATGGTTTTACTGATAGAATTTGCTGTACTCAGATTAAAGCATATACAAAAAAACAAAGAAAATGTTCGGCGAAGAGTAGAGTAGAAGTTCTCAAAATGTATTATGAGACCAGTCTGGGACATGACATGATGATGTTTAAGAAAAATGCAAAAGTGCTTTGTAAATATATTACAGGCAAGAGAGGTTCAGTGTATTAGGACACTGCCAAGTGTACATTGGAGTTCAGTGTATGAGGAAATGTCTGAGGGGGAGCATTTGCTACTGCTGTTCAGGAGCATTTAAACTAATGTGGCAGGGGGATGCGAACAAGTGCAAAGAGACAGCGGTGTACAATGAGGGTAGAAGCAAGAAGTAGTAAGTGAAAAGTAAAAGTGGCAGGCAGGCAAATCCAGTGCATAAATCAAAAAGGGCCACTTTTCAACATAATTGTATAAGGGCTAAGAGTGTTGTAAAAACAAGCCTTAAGGTTTTGTGTGTCAATGCAAGGAGCATTCGTAACAAGGTGGATGAATTGAATGTGCAGATAGTTATTAATGAATATGATATATTTGGGTTCACAGAAACATGGCTCCAGGGTGACCAAGGATGGGAGCTCAACATCCAGCGATATTCAATATTCAGGAGGGATAGACAGGAAAGAAAAGGAGGTGGGGTAGCGTGGCTGGTTAGAGAGGAGATTAACGCAATAGAAAGGAAGGACATTAGCCTGGAGGATGTGGAATCGATATGGGCCGAGCTGTATAACACTAAGGGGCAGAAAATGCTGGTGGGAGTTGTGTACAGGCCACCTAACAGTAGTAG
Source organism: Hypanus sabinus (assembly GCF_030144855.1). Classification (NCBI taxonomy): domain Eukaryota; kingdom Metazoa; phylum Chordata; class Chondrichthyes; order Myliobatiformes; family Dasyatidae; genus Hypanus; species Hypanus sabinus. The sequence goes on from NW_026781782.1 coordinate 61,714, forward strand.
TGAGTTTGGGGATGGGATTAAACATGAAATTAGAAATGCTTGCGATAAAGGAACAGCAGATATAATGGGTGACTTCAATCTACATATAGATTGGTGGATCCAAATTTAAGGGTTCTTGGAATGTCTGCAGGATGGAAAGCGGCCAGTGAGTGAGTGGGCCAGTGAAGGAGTGGAGATTTGAGGCTTCGACGAGAAGAGGCGTAAGCCCAGCTTGTTCCCAGTTAGTCTTTACAATGCCTCCTGAGGTGGTGATGTGCCTCTCCTGTGAGATATGACAGTCTTGGGGGAGCTCCCCTCTCCCGCACAGTCACATCTGCCAGAAGTGCTTGCGGCTGGGCGATCTGGAAGACCGTGTGAGGAATCTGGAGCAGCAGCTAGATGAACTTCGACTAATAAGGAAGAATGAGGCAGTTATAGATGAGAGCTACAGGGAGATAGTCACACCTAGGCTGCCGGAAGCAGGACGTTAGGTGACAGTCCGAGGGGGGAAAGCGAAGGAGAGTAGACAGGTCGTGCAGAGCACCCCTGTAGCCATTCCCCTGAATAATGAGTCTACCGTCCTGGATTCTGTTGGTGAGGACGACTGACCAGGTGTGAGTGCTGGTGGCAGGGCCTCTAGCACTGAGTCTGACCCTGTAGTGCTGAAGGATGGGAAGGAGAAGAGGAGAGCTGTCGTCATTGGAGACTCTATAGTCAGGGGAGCAGACAGGAGATTTTGTGAATGACAGAAGGAAACCCGTATGGTTTGTTGCCTCCCGGGTGCCAGGGTCCGGGATGTCTCTGACTGGGTGCATGACATCCTGGTACGAGAGGGAAAGCAACCAGAAGTCATGATACATGTTGGGACAAATGACATAGGCAGGAAGAGGGATAGGAAGAGTTTCGGGAACTCGGCAGAGGGCTGAAGAACAGGATCTCAAGGGTGGCGTTCTCAGGATTGCTGCCAGTACTACGTGACAGTGATGGTAAGAATTGGAGGAGATGGCAGTTGAATGCGTGGAAGGAGTTGGTGCAGGGGGTAGGGTTTTAGATTTTTGGACCATGAGGATAACTTCTGGGGAAGGTGGGACCCGTACAGATTGGGTGGGTTGCACCTGAACTGGAGGGGGAGCAATATCCTTGCTGGTAGGTTTGCTAGCATGGTTCAGGAGGGTTTAAACTCATTTGCAAGGGGGATGGAACCTGGAGCGATAGAGCGGTGAAAGAAATGCATGGAGTAAAGCCAGATCCAATAAATAGAGAGGCTTTCAGGAAAGAGAAGCAAAATAAAGGGTGTAAAGGTAGTAACAGGGGGAAAGTGCGTGTACTTCAATGCAAGAAGCTTCAGGAACAAAGGTGATGAACTGAGAGCTTGGATACATAAATGGAATTATGATGTAGTGGCCATTAGGGTGACTTGGCTGGCACCAGGGCAGGAATGGAATCTCAATATTCCTGGATTTCAGTGCTTTAAAAGGGATAGAGAGGGGAGAAAAAGGGGAGGAGGGGTGACATTACTGGTCAAGGATACTATTACAGCTGCAGAAAGGGTGGGTAATGTAGCAGGATCCTCTTTTGAGTAAGTATGGGTGGAAGTCAGGAAGGGAACAGTTACTCTACTGGGGGTATTCTATAGGCCCCCTGCTGGCAGCAGAGATACCGAGGAGCAGATTGGGAGGCAGATTTTGGAAAGGTGCAAAAATAAAAAGGTTATTATCATGGGTGACTATAACTTCCCTAATATTGATTGGCTCTTGATTAGTTCCAAGGGTTTAGATGGGACAGAGTTTGTTAAGTGAGTCCAGGACGGATTTCTGTCACAGTATGTTGACAGGCCGACTGGGGGGAATGCCATACTAGATCTAGTATTAGGTAACGAACCGGGTCGGGTCACAGACCTGTCAGTGGGGGGACAGTGATCACCGCTCCCTAACCCTTAGCATTATCATGGAAAAGGACAGAATCAGAGAGGACAAGAAAATTTTTAATTGAGGAAGGGAAAATTATGAGGCTATAAGGCTAGATCTTGCGGGTGTGAATTGGGATGATGTTTTTGCAGGGAAATGTACTATGGACTTGTGGTCGATGTTTAGGGATATCTTGCAGGATGTTAGGGATAAATTTGTCCTGGTAAGGAAGATACAGAATGGTAGTGTGAAGGAATCATGGGTGACTAGTGAAGTGGAAAATCTAGTCAGGTGGAAGAAGGCAGCATACACGAGGTTTCGGAAGCAAGGATCAGATGGGTCTATTGAGGAGAATAGGGTAGCAAGAATGGAGCTTAATAAAGGGCTGAGAAGAGCAAGAAGGGGGCATGAGAAGGCCTTGGCAAGTAGGGTAAAGGAAAACCCCAAGGCATTTTTCAATTAAGTGAAGAACAAAACGATGAGAGGAGTGAAGGTAGGAACGATTAGAGACAAAAGTGGGACGATGTACCTGGAGGCTGTGGAAGAGAGCGAGGTCCTCAATGAATACATCTCTTCGTTATTCACCACTGAGACGGAACTTGATGACGGTGAGGACAATATGAGTGATGTTGATTTTCTGGAGCATGATAATATTAAGGGAGAGGAGGTGTAGGAGTTGTTAAAATACATTAGGATGGATAAGTCCCCGGGGCCTGACGTAATATTCCCCAGGCTGCTCCATGAGGCAAGGGAAGAGATTGCTGAACCTCTGGCAAGGATCTCTATGTCCTCGTTGTCCACGGGAATGGTACCAGAGGATTGGAGGGAGGCAAGTGTTGTCCCCTTGTTCAAGAAGGTAGTAGGGATAGTCTAGCCAATTATAGACCAGTGAGCCTTACGTCTGTGGTGGGAAAGCTGTTGGAAAAGATTCTTAGAGATAGGATCTATGGGCATTTAGAGAATCATAGTCTGATCAGGGATAGTCAGCATGGCTTTGTGAAAGGCAAATCGTGCCTAACAAGACTGATAGAGTTCTTTGAGGAGATGACGAGGCTTATAGATGAGGGTAGAGCAGTGGATGTGATCTGCATGGATTTTAGTAAGGCATTTGACAAGGTTCCCCATGGTAGGCTTATTCAGAAAATCAGAAGGCATGGGGTCCAGGGAAGTTTGGCCAGGTGGATTCAGAATTGGCTTGCCTGCAGAAGGCAGAGGATCGTGGTGGAGGGAGTACATTCCGATTGGAAGGTTGTGACTAGTGGTGTCCCACAAGGATCTGTTCTGGGACCTCTACGTTTTGTGATTTTTATTAATGACCTGGATGTGGGGTTAGAAGGGTGGGTTGGGAAATTTACAGACGACACAAAGGTTGGTGGTGTTGTAGATAGTGTAGAGGATTGTTGAAGATTGCAGAGAGACATTGATAGGATGCAGAAGTGGGCTGAGAAGTGGCAGATAGAGTATAACCCGGAGAAGTGTGAGGTGGTACACTTTGGTAGGACAAAATCCAAGGCAGAATACAAAGTAAATGGCAGGATACTTGGTAGTGTGGAGGAGCCGAGGGATCTGGGGGTACATGTCCACAGATCCCTGAAAGTTGCGTCACAGGTAGATAGGATAGTTAAGAAAGTCGAGGAATAGAGTTTAAGAGTCGCGATGCAATGATGCAGCTGTATAAAACTCTAGTTAGGCCACACTTGGAGTATTGTGTCCAGTTCTGGTCGCTTCACTATAGGAAGGATGTGGAACCATTGGAAAGGGTACCGAGATTTACCAGGATGCTGCCTGGTTTAGATGGTATGGATTATGATCAGAGATTAAGGGAGCTAGGGCTTTACTCTTTGGAGAGAAGGTGGATGAGAGGAGACATGATAGAGGTATTCAAGATATTAAGAGGAATAGACAGAGTGGACAGAGAGCGCCTCTTCCCCAGGGCACCACTGCTCAGTACAAGAGGACATGGCTTTATGATAATGGGAGGGAAGTTCATGGGGGATATTAGAGGAAGGTTTTCCACTCAGAGAGTGGTTGATGCGTGGAATGAGTCAGTGGTGGAGGCAGATACACTAGTGAAGTTTCAGAGACTACTAGACAGGTATATGGAGGAATTTATGGTTGGCGGTTATGTGGGAGGCAGGGTTTGAAGGTCAGCACAACATTGTGGGCCGAAGGGCCTGTAATGTGCTGTCCTATTCTATAGTCTATAATCTATGGTTTTCTGAACCGACATGTCAAGGACCCAAATAGGGAGCAGGCCATTCTAGACTGGGTATTGAGCAATGAGGAAGGATTAGTTACCATTCTTGTCGTGCGAGGCCCCTTGGGTAAGAGTGACCATAATATGGTGGAATTCTTCATTAAGATAGAGAGTGACATAGTTAATTCAGAAACAAAGGTACTGACCTTAAAGAAGGGTAACTTTGAAGGTACGAGACGTGAATTAGCTAAGATAGACTGGCAAATAATACTTAAATTGTACTTAAACAGTGGATATGCAATGGCAAGCTTTTAAAGATCGCATGGATGAACTACAACAATTGTTCATCCCAGTTTGGCAAAAGAATAAACCAGGGAAGGTAGCGCACCCGTAGGTGACAAGGGAAATTAAGGACAGTATCAAGTCCAAAGAGGAAACATACAAATTAGCCAGAAAACGCGGCACACCTGAGGACTGGGAGAAATTCACAGTCCAGCAAAGGAGGACAAAAGGCTTAATTCGGAAAGGGATAAAAAAGATTATGAGAGAAATCTGGCAGGGAACATAAAAAATGACTGTAAAAGTTTTTTATAAATATGTGAAAAGAAAAAAAAAAGATTGGTTAAGACAAATGTAGCTCCCTTACAGTCAGAAACTGGTGAATTAAACATGGGGAACAAGGACATGGCAGACCAATTGAATAACTACTTTGGTTCTTTCTTCACTAAGGAAGACATAAATAATCTTCCGGAAATAGTAGTGGACCGAGGGTCCAGTGAGATGGAGGAACTGAGGCAAATACATGTTAGTAGGGAAGTGGAGTTAGGTAAATTGAAGGGTTTAAAGGCAGACAAATCCCCAGGGCAAGATGGTCTGCATGCCAGAGTGCTTACGGAAGTAGCCCAAGAAATAGTGGATGCAACAGTGATAAATTTTCAAAACACTTTAGATTCTGGATTAGTTCCCGAGGATTGGAGGGTGGCTAATGTAACCACACTTTTTAGAAATGAAGGGAGAGAGAAACTGGGGAATTATAGGCCGGTTAGTCTGACATCGGTGGTGGGGAAAATGCTAGAGTCAGTTATCAAAGATGTGATAACAGCACATTTGGAAAGTGGTGAAATCATCGGAGAAAGTCAGCATGGATTTGTGAAAGGAAAATCATATCTGACGAATCTTATAGAATTTTTTGAGGATTTAACTAGTAGAGTGGGTAGGGGAGAACAAGTGGATGTGGTATATTTGGATTTTCAAAAGGCTTTTGACAAGGTCCCAGACAGGAGATTAGCATGCAGACTTAAAGCACACGGTATTGGGAGCATGGTATTGATGTGGATGGAGAATTGGTTGGCAGACAGGAAGCAAAGAATGGGAATAAACGAGACCTTTTCAGAATGGCAGGCAGTGACTAGTGGGGTAACTCAAGGCTCAGTGCTGGGACCTCAGTTGTTTACAATATATATTAATGATTTAGACGAGGGAATTCAATGCAGCATCTCCAAGGTTGAGGATGACACGAAACTGGGTGGCAGTGTTAGCTGTGAGGAGAATGCTAAGAGGATGCTAAGAGGGTGACTTGGATAGGTCAGGTGAGTGGGCAAATTCATGGCAGAAGCAATTTAATGTGGATAAATGCAAGGTTATCCACTTTGGTGGTAAGAACAGGAAAACAGATTATCATCTGAATGGTGGCCGATTTGGAAAAGTTGGTGGGGGGGGGGGGGGGGAGTGCAATGAGACCTGGGTGTCATTGTACACCAGTCATTGAAATTGGGCATGCAGGTACAGCAGGCGGTGAAAAAGGCGAATCATATGTTGGCATTCATAGCAAAAGGATTTGAGTACAGGAGCAGGGAGGTTCTACCGCAGTTGTACAAGGCCTTTGTGAGACCACACCTAGAGTATTGTGAGCAGTTTTGGTCCCCTATTCTGAGGAAAGCGATTCTTACCATAGAGGGAGTACAAAGAAGGTTCACTAGATTAATTCCTGGGATGGCAGGACTTTCATAAGAAGAAAGACTGGATCAACTAGGCTTATACTCGCTGGAATTTAGAAGATTGAGGGGGGATCTTACTGAAAGGTATAAAATTCTAAAGGGATTTGACAGGCACGATGCAGAAAGATTGTTCCTGATGTTGGGGGAAGTCCAGAATGAGGGGTCACAGTTTAAGGATAAAGGGGAAGCCTTTTAGGACCGAGATGAGGAAAAACCTCTTCACACAGAGAGTGGTGAATCTGTGGAATTCTCTGCCTCAGAAAACAGTTGAGAGGCCAGTTCATTTGCTATATTTAAGAGGGAGTTTCATATGGCCCTTGTGGCTAAAGGGATCAAGGGGTATGAAGAGAAAGCAGGTACAGGGTTCTGAGTTGGATGATCCTCCATGATCGTACTGAATGGCAGTGCAGGCTTGAAGGGCTGACTGGCCTACTCCTGCACCTATTTTCTATTTTTCTATGTTTCTATGAAACCTCCAGGGGTGCATTCAGGAATCGACCATGTACCGGGACAGTCTAGGAACAGCATGGTGCTTCACAGTGTGTTAAGTCTAGCCAGGGCTGTCTGCAGTTTTACAGTGCTTCAACACCCTGCCAGACGTCTGTTCAGTCCATGGTCATAATGTGGATTAAATGAAGTACAGCTTAACATTCGTGCAAATTGTGCTGAGTGGGACTTGAGCTGAAGGAACTGCTTCATTAGTTTTAGGGATACAGCACAGTGACAGACCCTTCCAGCTCATGCGCCCAATTACACCGATGTGACCAATTAACAGAGTGACCTCTACATCTGGATATGGACTGATTAAGGATAGTCAGCATGGCTTCGTGTGTGATAGGTCATCTCGAACCAAACTTATAGAGTTCTTCGAGGAATTTACCAGGAAAATTGATGATGAAGGCCAGGCAGTAGATGCTGTCCAGATGGACTTTAATACGGCAAGGACCCGCATGGGTGCTTGGTGAAGAGGTTTCAGTTGCTCGGCATTCAAGATGAGGTATTAAATTGGACTTGACACTGGCTTTGAGGGATAAGCCAGAGAGTTGCCTGTCTGAGTTGAGGCAGGTGACATGTACTGCAGGAATTGGTGTTGGATCTGTTGTTTGTCATCTATATCAAAGATCTGGATTATAATGTAGCTGACTGGATCAGCACATTTCCAATGACATCAATATTTGGGGTGTAGTGGAGAACAACGAAGTCTAACATGACTCGCAGCGGGATCTGAAACGTTAGGAAAAATGACTGAACATAGCAGATACAAATTAAAGCAGACAACTGCGTGATGTTGTACTTTGATAGGGCCAACCACGGTCTACACAGTGAATGTTGGGGCACTAAGGAATGTGATAGAGCAAAAAGATCTGGGAATACTAGTACATAATTAATTGAAAGTGGCGTCCTGGGTAGACAGGGTCATTAAGAAAACTTCTGGCGTATTGGCCTTCATAAACCAAAGTATTGAGTACAGGAGGTGGGATGTTATGTTGAAGTTGTGCAAGACATTGGTGAGGCCTAGTTTGGAGTATTGTGAGAAGTTTTGGTGACCTGCAGAAATGATGGAAATACCTGTCAAAGAGTTCAGTGAACATATTGCACAGACGGTGCCAGGTCTGGAAGACCTGAGTTATAACACAAATTTGAATAGATTAGGTCTGTAAACCTTGGAACGCAGAAAATCAAGAGGAGAATTGATAGAGGTATACAAAATTATGGGGGATATAAATAAGGAAAATGTAAGCAAGCTTTTTCCACTGACAATATCTGGGTCTACAACTAGAATCCACGGTGAATGTTTAAGGGGAATACATGGGGAAACACCTTCACTCAGAGTGTGAAACACATTGCCAGCCCAAAGTAGTGCATATAATGTCAATTTCAACATTTAAGAAGTTTGGATAGGTACATGGATGGAGGTCAGTGGGAGTAGGCAGTTTAAGTGGTTCAGCAAGGAATAGATCAGCCGATGGGCCTGTTTCTGTGTTGTACTTCTCTGTGACTCCATCTTCAGAATGTGGGAAAAAACCTGAAAATCCAGAAGAAACCCACACGGTCACGGAGAGACAGTACAAGCTCCTTAGTCTGCCTCGGGAATTGAACCGAGATCACTGATGTTGAAAGCAGTAGTCTAACAGCAACTCCACAATGTCACCCTAACCGTGGAAGAACTTCCTGATTCTCCCACTCTCAGACAATCTGGGATATGCTGCTGTGTTACCAGCCAGCATTGTTGGGATTCACAACACCTCAGCCGACTGCCAGCAACGTCTAGGGCTTTCTTGGGCAAGAGGACCTTGCTGGGTGTAGATGCCTGAGTGACTTATGGCCAAACAGTCAAAATACTGAACTGAGTTATTTTACAAAATATCAGAAAAGGTCTGAAGTGTTCCAACTCAGATACCAATTCACTGATAGAGATTTCCAGTCAAGACCATCCCTTTCCACAAACACTGACAGTTGGATTCCTAGTTTCAGTTATCTATGAACAATCGCTGTTCAACATCATTTCTGTCAAGTAATCAGTTTGAATCATTTATTTCATCACTCACCCTTGAGTTGCGAAGATAACTCACAAAAGCCACGGCTGACATTCATATGTTCATATGGATCAGGACCTGTTGACATCGAAAAACTTTCATGAAATTGAATCCAACATGCATTGTTAAATCTGGAAAGTTTCAATCTGATTTAGGTCAGAGTGCGTTATTTCATGGTACCAAATTCCTGGATTTCCTTCAGTATCCTTTCCAACTTTGGTAACTCCTTCCTCACTTCCACAAAGGATTCCCACATCATTCTCTGGGCCTTTGCGCCTTTCTCCGTCACCAGACTGAGGAAGAGTTTGGAACTCTCTGTCCGGTTTCCCCACTCCGCAAGCTCCTTGACTTCCTGTGAAGAACAACAGTGAAGATCGGATGGACAGACACAGAACGATGAGGAAAATATGCTCATTGATGGGACATTCAACTAGTCGTCTCATTGCCCAAGAGCACCGGGACAACCACCGGTCTGTCTCCTGGTCCATTCTGAAAATCTATGGGTTCAAGCAACGGAACCGAAACACGAACTGAACACAATTACAAGTCGGTATTATTATTGCAGAGTGACGTAATCACTTTTGCCACATTTCTTCATAATGCTTGTAGAGCTGTTACATGTTTTTGTTGGTGACGGCAATGTGAGGTAGGCATTGGCCATTCACCAGTGGATTATGGCTCGTTACAACTCTACTGTTCCTGCACAATGCATTGTCCTTCTCGCTGCTCTCTGGTCTGGGTCTGTCTCTTTCAGTGTGATGGAAGTGACATGGATGAGCTCAGTGAGAACATTTCCTACCCACAAACACTTGGGCTGATGACCTCTGTTGGCAGATACCACATTTGGAAAGTTGACTATCTTCGATTATATTGGATTGTGTCTTGATTGGTCTCTGGGACAACTCAACAAATCCCTGTTCATGATATTGACTGTCCTAAAGGATCCTCCGGGCTGATGTGGCCTGATCTAAAGTGAATTTCCGGAGTTGGTTATCAGATTCTATATCATGAATACATTCATACTGTCCTGGAAAAATGGAGCTGGTGAAAAACAGTGAAGCTTTATTGGCAGCAAAGAAAACTCTAAATACTCATTCAATAACACTTTTCTGTGCTACCAATTATTGAAACGTTTTTCATTTGCAAGTTGTTATTTTTGAACCGACCTGGTGTATGTGTGGTGCTGTGGGGAAATTCGGCAAGCTGGCGTCTTGAGTGTACACTTCCACCACTGTCATTGGTAATGAGAACTTGTGGCCAGATCAAAGTGGCAGGGAACGGGCCCGAAAGCGAGTAATCAGCCAATGTTTGGTCGATATCAGTGCTAGACCAGATCAAAAAGGTTCCGATGCCGCGGCTGCGAGCGAGGGTGTTTAGTTCACTGATTCACGAAGTTTACTCACATCTGCGGTACTGGTCTGGGCTCAAGGACTGGCTGCAGCAGTGAATGTGGCTCAGTGGCCGTGGACTCACTTTCCACGTTGGTGGTCTCTGCGGTTCATATTCTCGGTGTTAATTATTTACTTTTAGTGTTCGGACAATCTGTTCTGTTTATCAAACATTGGGTGTTTGGCGGCCTTTGTCATGTGAGTTTTTATTTTTTAAATGGGTTCTATTGTGTTTCTTCAATTTCTGTAAGAAAGTGAATCTCAGGGTTGTATACTGTATACATATTTCGATAATAAGTGTTGTTTGAAACTATGGAATGCGGAAGATAATTTGAGAAACAGGTGATAGGAAAGTTTTAGGGTGATATGGCCCATTTTCCTGTTGTGTGATTCTAATTCTAGGGTCACAACACATTGGCGAAATTCCAGGCACCTGGCTGTGTTCGGGAGTAATGTGACCACATCGATGTGGTAGCCAGGTGTCCCATCACACACGGCAGCAGCGAACTGGACATTTCCATCGTCCATGAGGAGAAATGAAATTAATCCCAAAGTGACCAAAGGCCTTGATGGGTATTTTGATCAGGTTTTCATTTCTAATGCTGATTCATTGAATCACATTTCTCTCAGCATTGTGTTGAGCTCAGCCTATTTGGACTGATGAATTAAGTTTGAATCTGCAGTTCGGAATTTTCTAATTCACTGATTTTCACCCTGGTGGGAAGGTTTTGGTCACAAAATTGTTCAGTGATCAATATCATCACTGCAGTGTACAGAAGCAAGAGGATGAGCCAGCCTGACCGTAGTCTCTCATCCCTCCTTTCACTAAAATGAACGGGATCCCAGCTGTTACTCCCAATCACCTCGTGTTCCTGTTCACTGAATTGTCCCTCCTGTCTCAACGTCCAGCTGAGTCCTTCTACCCGTTCTTCAATTGCAGGTTTCAGTCTCTCTCGGTAGAAAATAGTCAGGTGGAGCAGCTGATAATCTTCGCACTGCGTCAGGAGATCTGAGATCGTAGATTTGGAATCTGGGAATAGAAATATGAAAATGCAGTACTGTGCAACATGGAGTGGAGAGCGAGTTGGTAAAGATGATGGGGAGCAAATTATGTTGGAAAAGGTGATTATGGAGCATGCGCCGCAGGGAGGGCATGAGACCCATGGCAAAGATGGTGTGAGGAGTGTGGGGCAGATTGCAGAGAGGGTGGGAGGGGTGTAGGACAGTAGCAGTAAAGGAGTGCCTGGGGTGGGGTGTAGTGAGAGCATGGACACATTCAGCCCTGAGACACGAGACAAGGTCATTTGATTCCAAACAACTGGATTATTGATCATTACAGAATATCTCTCTGGTGTTCTTTCCCTTCTCGTTTCCAAACCATGATTCGCCTCGCTTTGACCCCTTCCAACATTGTACACAATAAAGACCCATATCAGAGTCAGGTTTATTATCACTCACACATGTCACTTTTTTTTTGTTTTGCAGCTGCAGTTACATAAAATTACTACAGTATTGCGCAAAAGTGTTGGAGACATATAAACAGCTAGGGTGCCAAAGATGCAGCCAGTTAGAATGCCTTGCATGGTACGTCTAGAAATTTGCGCAATACTGATTTTGGTGACATACCAAATCTCCTCAAACTCCTGATGAAATATAGCCTTCTGAATAGCTGCATCGATATTTTGGGTCCAGGTTAGGCCCTCAGACATAGTGACACCCAGGAACTTGAAACTGCTCACTCTCTCCACCTGATCTCTCTTTGAGAACTTGTGTGTGTTCCCTTGTTATACCCTTTCTGAAGTTCTTTGGTTTTACTGGCATTGAGCGCAAGGTTGTCGCTCGATCACTATCTAATGTATCTCGCTCCCGTTCGCCCCTCATCACCATCTGAAAGTCTGGCAACAATGGTTTTATTGTCAGCAAATTTATAGATGGCATTTAAGTTGTGCTGGCTACAAAGTCCAATTCTACATAAATCTGAACCCTCCACTCACCCCTCCCCCCTCCGCACCAGTTCCTTAGCTATGCATTCATCTGCCAAGTCATCGTATATTTATCCCCACGCTGGCCAGTAATCCTGAAATTACTACTCTGGTAGGCCTGTTTTCTACCTAGCTCCCTGAAATCTCTTACCAGAACCACCTCACCTTTACTACCTGTGCTACTCGCTCCTTCTGCACTTTTTAAATGATGTGGAACTGAACCGAATCGTCCTTGGCACCTGGGAGGCAACATAACATACGGGACTCTGCATCGTGCCCACAAAATCTCATCTCTGTTCCTCCGACTAAGGAATCTTCCATCATCACTACATCTCTGTTCTCTTCTGAGCCACAGCAGAAGAAACTGTTCAAGATATTCCTGTATTCTCCAGCTAAGCTTTTTTTTTACTGCATATGTAGAAGTGCCAGCAATGATCTTTCAGGAATTCATTGATTCTGGCATGGCTCACAAGGAATGGCAAATTGCAAATTTTGCTACTCTCTTCAATAATGGACTGGGTCAGAAGAAATGAAATTATAGGCTTGGTAGTCTGAAATCACTGGCTGCAAAAGTTTAGATGTCGATTGTTAAGGGTACTTGATACTCTTAAGGGTACCAAGGGTAGTTGGTTTCGGGTACTTGGAGGCACATGATAAAAGTACACCGTGGTCAGCATGGATTTCTCAAGGAAAAATTGTGCCTGACAAATCTGTTGGAATTCTTTGTAGAAATAATAAACAGGATAGACAAAGGAGAATCCGTGGATAATGTGTGCTTAGATTTTCAGAAGGCTTTTGACAAGTTGCCACCCAAGAGGCTGCTGAACATGTTACGTGTCCACGGCGTTACAGGAAAAGTTCTAGCATGGATTAAGGATTGGCTGATTGGCTGTAGGCAAAGAGTAGGACAAAGGGTTTCTATTTCTGGTTGGCTACTGGTGACTAGTCGTGTTCCATAGACATCTGTGTTGGGAACGTTATACTTCAATGATTTCGATAACAGAATTAAAGGCTTAGTGGCCAGATTTCCAGATGATATGAGGAGGAGAAGGTAGTTTTGAGGAAGTAGAGAGGCTATCCTCGGAACGCGGAAGTACTTGGACTGATTGGGAGAATGGGCGAAGATATGGCATGTTTAATACAGTGTCGGGAAATGTCTGATCATTCACTTTGTTAGAAGGAATAAAAGGGTTGTCCTTTTACTGAATGGAATGAAAATTCAATAACCTGAGGTACAAAGCGGCATGGGAGTGCTTGTGCAGGATGTCTTCAATGTTGATTTGCAGGTTGAGTCGGTGGTGATAAAAGCAAATGCAATTAATTTCGAGTGGACTAAAATATAAAAACAAGTATGTAACGTTGAGTCTTTATAAAGCACTGGCGAGGCCCCACCTTGAGTGATGTGAGGGTTTTGGTTCCTTATCGAAAGAAATGGTGTGCTGACATTGGAGAGGTTTCAAAGAAAGATCATAAGAATGTTTACGGGAATGAGTTGCCATATGAGGGGCATATGAGGAGCGTCTGACGGCTCTGGACCTCTACACAGGAATTCAGGAGAATGAGGGTGACCTCATTGAAACCTGTCTAATTTTGAAATAATGGATGTGCAGAAGACGATTTGTATGGTGGAGGAGTCTAAGAACAGAGAACACAGAGTCAGAATACAGGGACTTCTGTTTACAACGGTGATGAGGATGAATATCATTCACCAGAGAGTGGTGAATCTGTGGAATTCGTTGATATAGGCAGCTGTGGAGGTCAAGTCATTTGGTACGTTTAAGGAAGAGGTTGTTAGTATTCGTGATTAGTCAGGGCCTGAAGCGATAAGGCTAGAAGGCAGGAGACTGTGGCTGAGAGGCAAAATTGATCAGACATGATTAAATGCTGGACTGTGCTCGTTGAGCCAAATGACCTAGTTCTATTCCTGTATCTTATGGATCGATTCAAAACAGATTAGTATGAATTTATTCCCTATCGTGACTCCTTGAAATTCTCTTGCACAAACTGTTTAGGACTGGAATCTTAAACACGTTCAAGGCGGAAGTATCAAAGATTCTGGAAAAAGAGCAAAAAAGTCATAGTGAGGACAGGCTTCATTAATTGTGATCTTACTCAATGGTGCAAGAGGATCAGCAGCCATTTGCCCCACCTAGTTCCTGCTTGCATTCACCCTAAATATTCAAACCCACCAATGTCAAAAAGTACCTCTGGTCCTTGGCAGAAATGCACTGCAGATATTTGCTGGCCAGATTTCAACAGCATCTCTGAAACCCACAGTCAAAAAGATAGCAAGTGCAACACGTGCAGCACTGCCCTGTGCACGAAACACACTTAGAGAAATAGCCTTCCCTTCCACATTACCATCAAAATTCTGAATCATCTTCGAAACTGCCCCGTTCTCATGCGGTTTGGCTTGATTGGAATCAACACCTCACTCACCGGGCAACTGACAGACAATACATTACATCCTTACCGGAGACACAGATCCCTAAATATTTCAATATACAAAGTTCCGAGAAACAAAGCAAGAGTGATCTGAGATATCTCTGCCAGAAATTCTTCAAATGATAAACTCTGGAAGGACAAGGTTTAAGGAAACTGGGGTGGTTTCTTTGGAAATGTGTGATTCTTTCAAGGTATTATTTAGAACAATTATTTCGAGGTAAATGAATTCAGACATGCCATGCTGAATAACTAGGTGAGACTATCCTTTGGCATTTCAGTCAAATAGCACGAATCAAGAGTTTCAGGCATTTGTGGAAGGATTAATGAGAAAACGAATATTCTGACTTTCCATTTCTAGGGTGGTACAAGTTTACATCCCTCTTTTCCAAGAATGAATATTTTCTGTCTGATACACAGCACACAACAAATGGGAGTACATACACCATCTCAGAGACACCACACTGTGATGGGAGGACAGCCCCTGTCTGAGAGACACCACCCTGTAGATGGGAGAACATTCCGTCTCAGCGACACCACACTGTGATGGGAGAACATTCCCAGTCTGAGAGACACCACACTGCAGATGGGAGAACATTCCCTGTCTCAGAGACACCGCACTGTGATGGGAGACCATTCCCTGTCTCAGAGACACCGCACTGTGATGGGAGAACATTCCCTGTCTGAGAGACACCGCACTGCAGATGGGAGAACAGACCCTGTCTGACAGATACCAAACTGCACCTTCTCTATTTCATTCCCCATTTGCCCGGCTCACCTTAATTCATTGCCTGCCCATCACATCCTTCTGGTTCTCCTTCCCCCTTTTTCTTTCTTCCATGGGCTTCTGTCGTCTCCTATTAGATTTCCCCTCTCCAGTTCTGTATGTCTACCACCAAATGACTTCCCAACTCTTTACTTCATCCATCGCAACCCCTTCCCCACCCGATTTGACCTACCTCTTTGTGTTTCTCCAGTCACTACCCCATCCCTCTAACTCTGACTCCTCACATTTTTCTTTCCTCCTGTCCTGCTGATGGGACCCGGCCCAAAACGTCAACTGTTCTTTATTCTTAGTGGATTCTATATTGGGTTTCTGGGAAAAGTTAAGGGAGTGGTAGTACATGGTTACCTCTCTGAGTGGAAGTCGGGACCAGTGGAATGTTACGGTAATCAGTTCTGAACCCTTTGTTGTTTGTCATCTGGATGAAAATGTGGTTACCTAGGGTCACAAATTAAAGCATCCTGACTGAATGCATCAGTGCCTGGTATGGGAGCGGTACTTCCCTCAGTCAGAGGACACTGCAGAGACTGGTGCAGACAGTCCAGTGCATCTGTAGACGTGAACCTCCCACTTTTAATGACATTTATTAAAAAAAAACTGGTGTGTAAAAAGGACCCGAATGATCATTGGGGACCCGACTTAACCTAATGGCAAACTGTTCCAGCTGCTACCATCTGTGAAACGGTACTGCAGCATAAAAGCCAGGACCAACAGGATCCGGGACAGCTTCTTCCATCAGACCATCAGACTGATTAAGTCAGAAACGTTAAATAAACATTTTTACTCCTCTTTTTTCAAGGTAGTGCATCGGGTGCATATGTCACAGGCCAAATTAACCTGTATTTTTTTTCTAATATTAATCCTATTTGTGATAGATGTAATATTGAGGTGGCTATATTAATACATATGTTCTGGTCTTGGATCAAGTTAGATAATTTTTGGAAAGAAGGAAACTTTGTCAAAGGTTCTAAATTTGGATTTACAACCGAAATTACTTACAACAATTTTAGGGATCATTCCTTCGGAACCAGAAGATATTCCTGCTTCCACTCAACGGATGATTGCTTTCACAACTATATTGGCTAGAGAGCCATTCTGCGTTAATGGAAGGATTCTAATCAACCTACTGTTATTTATTGGCTTACCTCCATTATGTTTCAGTTCAGAGAAAATAAGAAGTCGGTCATTTGATACATCCTCTAAATTAGAGGAAACTTAGAGACCTTTTATTCAATATTTTCATATGCTCTGAATTATAGCCCTTCCAGTTACTTTTTTGAAGTTTTGGATTTGATCAGAAATTATTCTTTTTGGCTTTCACTCAGTTTGAGCTTTCACTCACTTTTGGGTTTACGCCAATTATAAAGGTTTCTTTATCTTTGTTTTCCTTTTATGGATAAGAGGAGAATCAATTACCTTTCTCTTTATCATATACTATTAGATTAATACTTTGTTTGATCTTGATAATGTAAATTTTTCCTTTTATTCGAACTGACATTGATATAGACATTCGTGATCATTGTCCTCCCGTTTATATATATATATATATATATACACACACAGATACATATATATATTTTTTCACTTAAATAATAAAATTGATAAAGAAGATTTTTTTTCACTCCTCATGTATATTGAAATTTAGCTACAAATTGGCATGTATGATGTTGTGGCCATCTCTGAAACTTGTCTAAAGGATAGCTGTCATAGGGATCACAACGTCCAAGGATATATGGTGTATTGGAAAGATAGGTTAGTAGGCAGAGGGGGTGGTGTGGCCTTGTGCATAAAAAAGTTATTGTATCATTAGAAAGGGATGACATGGGATCGGAAGCAGCAGATTCTTTATGGGATGAACTAAGAAATGGCGAGGGTAAGTGGACCCTAATGGCAGTTCTGTATAGGCCTCCATACAGCATCCGGGATGTGGTTTACAAATTACAGTAGGAGATAGAAAAGGGGTGCGAGAAGGGCAATCTCATGATAATCATTGGGAATTTTAACATGAAATTGGATTTGGAAAACCAGGCCAGTACTGGACCTCAAGAAAGAGAGTTTGTAGAATGCCTAAAGGATGGTTTTTTAGAACAGTTTATTGTTGAGCCCACAAGGGCTATTCTGGACTGGGTGCTGTGCAATGAACTGGAGGTGATAAGAGAGCTTAAGGGTAAGGAGCCCTTAGGGAGCAGTGATCACAATATGATCGAGTTCACTTTGAAATTTGAGAAGAAGAAACTAAATTCCAGTATGTCGGTATTTCAGTGGAATAAAGGGATTTGCAATGTATGAGAGGACAAATGGCCAAGGTTGACCTGAAAGGCACACTAGCAGGAAGGACAGCAAAGCAGAAATGGCTGGAGTTTCTGAAAAATGTAAGGTAAGTACAGACAGATATATTCCAAATAAGATGAAATTTTCGAATGGAAGTAAGACACCACCATGGCTGGCATGTCAGAGCCAAAGTAAAAGTAAATGATAGAGGATTGGAAAGCTTTTAAAAATATGCAGAAAGGAACTAAAAGGATCATTAGGGAGGAAAATATTGTTTATGAAAGGAAGCTGGCAACTAATACCAAACAAGATAGCAAATGTTTTCTTTAAGTATATAAAGAGTAGATATAGGACATTACAAAATTACGCTTGTGGTATTGTAATGAGAGATACAGAAATGACAGAGGAACTGAATGTGTATTTTACATCGGTCTCCACAGTGGAAGACATCTGCAGTTTACCAGATATTCAAGAGTGTCAGGGAAGTGAAGTAGGCGCAGTAAAAATTACGACTGAGAAGGGGCCCGGGAAGCTTTATGCTCTGAGGGTGCGTAAATCTCCTGGACCTGATGGAATGCACCCTCGGGTTCTGAAGGAAGTAGCGGGAGAGACTGATGAGACAATAACTAAGATCTTTCAAAATCGATAGATTCTGGTATTGTATCTGATGACTGGAAAAATTGCAAATGGTATTCTGCTACTTAAGAGGGTTGGGAGGCAGCAGAAAGTAAACTATAGACCTGTTAGCCTGACTTCAGTGATTTGAGAAGTTGTTGGAATCGATAGATAGGGATGACACTACGGAGTACCTGGAGGCACATGGCAAGACAGGCCAAATCCAGCATGGTTTCCTGAAAGGAAAATCCTGCCTGACTAACCTACTGCATTTTTTTTCTGGAAGTTACCAGCAGGGTAGACAAACGAGATGCAGTGGAAGTGGTGTACTTGGATTTTCAGAAGTACTTTGAGAGGTGCAACACAGGAGGCTGCTTAGCAATATGCAGACATCGCATCCTGCAGAAACTCATTTCAAGTCAAGTCAAGTCACTTTTATTGTCATTTCGACCATAACTGTTGGTCGAAATGAGGTCCAATACTGGCATGGTTTTCTCAATCCAATTTCATGTTAAAATTCCCAATGATTGCTAAGCTGGTACATAGTAAAAATGAGACAACGTTTTTCAGGACCACGGTATTACAGGGCACAGTACAAAAAAACTAGACTGAACTACGTAATAAAAAAATACAACACAGAGAAAGCTAGACTACAGACCTACACAGGAATGCATAAAGCGCACAAAAACAGTGCATACATTACAATAAATAATAAACAGGACAGTAGGGCAAGGTGTCAGGCCAGGCTTCGGGTATTGAGGAGTCTGATAACTTGAGGGAAGAAGCTTGGGGACTGTTACATAGTCTGGTCGTGAGAGCCTGAATGCTTTGGAGCCTTTTCCCAGATGGCAGAAGGGAGAACAGATTGTGTGACGGGTGCATGGGGACCTTCATAATACTGTTTCCTTTGCGGATGCAGCGTGTAGTGTAAATGTCCATGATGGTGGGAAGAGAGACCCTGATATTCTTCTCAGCTGACCTAACTATCCGCTGCAGGGTCTTGCGATCCAAGATGGTGACATTTCTGAACCAGGCAGTGATGCAGCTGCTCAGGATGCTCTCAATACAACCCCTGTAAAAAGTGATAAGGATGGGGGGTGGGAGATGGACTTTCCTCAGCCTTCGCAAAAAGTAGAGACGCTGCTGGGCTTTCTTTGCTATGGAGCTGGTGTTGAGGCACAAGGTGAGATTCTCCGTCAGGTGAATACCAAGAAATTCGGTGCTCTTTACGATCTCTACCGAGGAGCCGTCGATGTTCAGTGGGGAGTAGTCGCTCTGTGCCCTCCTGAAATCAACAACCATCTCTTTTGTTTTGTGCACATTCTAATACAGGTTGTTAGCCGCTGCACCTCCTATCTGTACACTGACTCATCGCTCTTGCTGATGAGACCCACCACGGTCGTGTCATCGGCGAACTTGATGATGTGGTTCGAGCTGTGTGTTGCAGCACAGCCGTGGGTCAGCAGAGTGAACAACAGTGGACTGAGCACACAACCATAAGGGAAGGATTCAATTCAGGGAGCAATTCAGCGCGGTAGCACAATTAATTTGCGGTAGACTGCCGGAACTTCCGGCAGAGGTGGGATGTTTGCAATAGAGTAGCTCCTTAGCAGCTAGCCAGCTAGTTTAAATAACGTTTGCTCCGCTAATGAACGAATGACACCTGTTAAACTCACCTCAACAGTGATTTAACCCACCATCGGCAATAGAAAAGTCACTGTTGCAAACAGTGCCGCGTGAAACACTGTCATTATTTCTGACCCCTATTAGGCAGGGGAACACTTCAGTGTAGTCTGGGGTGAAGTACCTTCTGCATTTTCTTTTTTGGAATACTCTGCCATGGCGCTCTCTCTCTTTCGCTCGCGCGCGCTCTCAAAAAATCAATTTCCGGGATATCGTATATAATTTGCGGGCACCAAGAAGCCGCAATCAATATGCGGGACACTTCCAGAACTTCTGGGAGAGGTGGGATGTCTGAATATGAGCCCATGGAATTACATGGAAGCTACTAGCAAGGGTGAGCATTGGTTGATCGGCAGAAAGCAGAGAGTGGAAATGAAGAGATCCTATTCTTGCTGGCTGCCGGTTACCCTTGGAGTGCCACAGTTGTCGCTGCTGGGATTGATGCTCTTTACGATGTATGTCAATGATTTATACTATGGTATTAATGGATTTGTGGCTAAATTGCCCATGACACAAAGATAGGTGGAGGAGCGGGTAGTGATGAGGAAACAGAGAGACGCAGAGAGACTGAGATAGTTTAGGGGAATGGGCAAAGAAGTGGCAAATGAAATACGAAGTTATAAAGTGTATGGTCATGCATTTTGGTGGAAGAAATAATCGGGTAGATTATTGTTTAGATAGAGAGAGAATTCAAAATACAGAGATGCAAAGGGACTTGGGAGTTCTTCTGCAAGATACCCTAAAGATTAACCCCCAGGTTGGTGAAGAAGACGAATGCAATGTTAGCATTCATTTCTAGAGGTATAGAATATAAGAGCAGGGATGTGATGGCGAGGCTTTAGAAGGCAGTGGTGAGACTGCACAGAGTATTGTATGCAGTTTTGGGCTCCTTATTTTAGAAAGGACATACTGACATTGGCGAGGGTTCCGAGAAGATTCAGAATGAATCCAGGAATGAAAGGGTTAACTTATGAGGAATTTTTGGTAGCTTTTGGGCTGTATTCCCTGGAGTTCAGGAGAATGAAAGGAGGATTCCATAGAAATATTCTGAATATTAAAAGGTCTGATCAGATTAGATATGGCAAAGTTATTTTCCATGCAGGGGCGTTTAGGACAAGAGAACACGACCTCAGGATTGAAGAATGTCCATTCAGAACAGAGATGCAGAGAAATTACTTTAGTCATAGGGTGGAAAATCTGTGTAATTGGTTGCTACGAGTGGATCTTCTCTCCAATGTCAGTGTATCCTTTCTGAAATAAGGAGCCCAAAGCTGCGCACAATAGTGCAGTCTCACGATTGCCTCAGAGAGCCTCAACATCACATCCCTGCTCTTATATTCTATACCTCTAGAAATGAATGTCAACATGGCATTCACCTTCTTCACCACCGACATGGAGATTAGCCTTTAAGGTACCTTGCACAAGGACTCCGAAGTCCCTTTGCAACTCTGCATTTTGAATTCTCTCCTTATCTAAAAAATAGTCTCCCTGATTTTCTTCTTCCACCAAAGTGCATGACCATGCAATTTCCAACTTTGTATTTCATTTGCTACATCTTTGCCCATTTCCCTAAACTATCTAAGTCTCTCTGTAGACTCTCTGTTTCCTCAGCACTACCAGCCCCACCACCTACCTTTGTATCATCGGCAAATTTAGCCACAAATCCATTAATACCATCGTCCAAATCATTGACATACATTGTAAAAAGCAGCGATCCCAACATTTGACCCCTGTGGAACCTCACTGGTAACCAGCAGCCAGCCAGAATAGGATCCATTTATTGCCATTCTCTGCTTTCTGCCGACCAGCCAATGCTCCACCCACGCTAGTGACTTCTCTGTAACTCCATGGGTCCTTTCTTGCTAAGCAGCCTCATGTGCGGCACCTTGTCAAAGACCTTCAGAAAATCCAAGTATACCACACCTACTGCATCTCCTTTGTATACCATGCTTGTAATTTCCTCAATGAATTTAAGCAGGTTTGTCAGGCAGGATTTTCCTTTCAAGAAACCATGCTGGCTTTGGTCTGTCCTGTCCCGTGCCTCCAGATATTCCGTAATCTCATCGCTAACAATGTATTCCAAGAAATTCCCAATCATTGATGTCAGCCTAACAATTCCATAATTTCCTTTCTGCTGACTCCCACCCTTCTTAAATAGCGGAGTAACATCTGCAATGTTCCACTCATCTGGTCCAATGCCAGAATTTATGAATTCTTGAAAGATCATCGTTAATACCTCAAATTACTCCAGCTACTTCATTGAGAGCCCGAGGGTGCATTCCATTAGGTCCAGGCGATTTATCCACACTCAGACGTTAGCCTTCTCAGTCATAATTTTCACTGCACAGACTTCACGTCCCTGACATTCTTGAATGCCCGGTATACCACAGACGTTTTCTACTGTGAAGACTGATGCAAAATACGCATACAGCTCCTCTGTCATCTCTGCATCTCTCATTACAGCATCTCCAACGTCATTTTGTATTGGTCCTCTGTTTACCCTTGACTCTCGTTTACCTTTTATATACTTAAAAAAAATTTTAGTATCTTCTTCGATATTAATCGCCAGCTTCCTCTCATAATTTATCTTTTCCCTCTTAATGACCTTCTCAGTTTCCTTCTGCATGTTTTTGAAACTCTCTAATCCTCTATTTTCCCACCAGCTCTGACTTCCTTGCATGCCCTCTCTTTTGCTTTTACTTTGGTTCTGACTTCACTTGTCAGCCATGGTAGTGTCCTTTCTGCCTTTGAAAATTTCTTCCTATTTGGAATATATCTGGCTTGTTCTTCTCTCATTTTTCGCAGAACCTCCAGCCATTGTTGCTCTGCTGTCCTTCCTGCAAATGCCCCTTTCCAGTCAACATCGGCCAGTTCCCCTCTCATGCCATTGTAATTTCCTTTACTCCACTGAAATTCTGACAGATTGGATTTTATTTTTCCCTCTCAAATTTCAATGTGAACTTGATCATATTGTGATCACTGTTCCCTAAGGGTTCCTTAAACTTAAGCTCTCTTCACCTCCGGATCATTGCACAACATCCAATCTAGCACAGCCAATCCCCTAGTGGGCTCAACAACGAGCTATTCTAAAACACCCTCCTTTAGACATTCAACAAATGCTCTCTCTTGAGGTCCTGAACTGACCTGGTTTTCCCAATCCACTTTAATGTTAAAATCCCCAACGATCATCATGATATTGCCTTTCTGACATGTCTTTTCGATCTCCTGCTGTAATTTGTAATCCACATTCTGGCTGCTGTTTTCAGGCCTGAATACAACTGCCATTAGCGTCATTTTACCCTTACCATTTCTTAACTCAACCCATAGAGACTGTACACCTTCCAATCCGATGTCATCTCTTACTAAAGATTTGATATTATTTCTTATACACAGAGCCACACCACGCCCTCTGCCTACTAATCTATCTTTCTGATACTTTGTATATCCTTGGACGTTCAGCTCTAAAGCGATACTTTAGCCAAGTTTCAGAGATGGCCACAATGTCATATTTACCTATCTGCAGCTGAATTTCAAGATCTTCCATTTTATTCCTTAAGCTGCGTTCATTCAAACACAACACTCTCAGTCCAGTATTTGATGCTTTCTATTTTAACTGCACCATGCCTTTATCGCCCTGCCTGCTCTTTCTTTAATCTCTGTTGCACGCTATATTTGATTTATTTCTGTTTTCCCCATCCTCAGCCCAATCACTCCGTTTCCCATTCCCCTGACAAATTAGATTAAACCCTTCCTAATAGTCTCAGAGAGTGTCCGGACCCTGCCAAGGATGTGTTGGGTCTCACACTGTGTCTAGACCTTGCCAAGGATGCACGGGGTCTCACAGTGTGTCAGGAACCTTTCAAGGATATGTGGGTTCTCAACGTGTGCAGGACCATTACAACAGTGTGTGGTGTTTCCCCAGTGTGTCAGGAACTGAAAAAGGAGTGCAGGTAGTTAGGAAGGACGAAAGCTGGGAAGCAGGTCCTCAGTGGTAGTAATATCCGGTTTGCTGTCTATGCCACGCGACAGTCAGGACAGGTATACGATGGGGTGGTAGATAAATGCATGCCTTGAGTTGGGGCAGGGATTCAGTTTCCTGGAAAATTGGGACCTCTACTGAGCAAGGTGGGACCTGTATAAACGGACAGGTTTCACTCAAATCCAAGGGGTACCAATATTCTTGTGGCAGGTTTACTCGAGCTGTTGGAAGTGGTTTAAACTAGTATGGCAGGATGATGGGAACCAGTATGAAAGAGCTAAGGATGAGTCAGCAGGTGGATGATGGGTGCAACATGAATGTAAGGAACGACAAGTGCATGACTAAGTACAAATGCAGTCAGAGCAAAGGTTTAAATTGTACTTCAGAGGCAAAATTCAAAAGGGCGAAGAATGCAGAACTGAAATTGCTGTATTTATATCCGGGTAGCATTAGGAATAAGGTGGATGAACTCGTGGCGCAATTAGAGATCGGTCGGTATGAAATTGTGCGCATCACTGAGTCATGGCTGAAATAGTTAGCAGCTTAATCTCAAAAGATTAACTTTGTATCGATGGGAAGTCTTATGTGGTGATGTGTTTCTGTTGGTAAGAGATGGAATTACATCTTTAGAACAAGGTATCATACGGTCAGAGAGTGTTGAGTTTTTGTGGGTTGAGTTAATAAATTGCAGTGGTTAAAATGCCTTATGGGATTCTTATACAGGCCTTCAAATAGTCAATATGGGAATATGGGAATGAAATTGGAAAGGGTGCTGGAAAACGCATGTTATATGGGGAATGACACAATTCTAATGGTGGGCTCAACATGCGAGGAGTCTGTGAAAATTAGATTGATGTCAGATCACAGGAGACTGAATTTGTTGAATGACTATGAGGTGGCTTTTTAGAGCAGCTTGTGCTTGTGCCTACTTGGGGAAAGGCTATCTTAGATTAGCTGGTGTGTAATAACTCAGATATTTGTAACGTAATGGGACCCATAGGAGGCAGTGTTTACAAGATAATTAAATTCATACTTCAGGTTGTGAGGGAGTTGCATAGCTCACATATATCTGTATCACATTGGAATGAAAGTAATTTCTGAAGCATTAGAGAGGAGCTTGCACTGGAGGATTGGAGAAGGACACTTGTGTGGATGACAGCAGAGTAGAGATGGCTGGAGTTTCTGGGAATAGTTCACAAGCCTCAGGTTAGATATTCCCCACAGAGGAATAAGTTCTCAAACAGCAGGGGTAGGGAATCGTGGCTGACAAGGGAAGTTAAGGACTGCATTAAAGCCAAGGAAAGTACATATAAGGCAGCAAAAATGAGTGGAAAGTTCATTTACAGGAAAGCTTTTAATATCTAACATAAGAAGAATAAAAGTTAATGAGAGGCATTGATCACGTGGATAGTCAGAGGCTTTTTCCCCAGGGTTGAAATGGCTAACACGAGAGGGCATAGGTTTAAGGTGCTTGTAAGCAGGTACAGAGCAGATATCAGGGGAAAGATTTTTTTACGCACAGAGTGGTGAGTGTGTGGAATGGGCTGCCAATGGCGGTGGTGGAGGCGGATAAGATAAGGTATTCGAAGAGACTCCTGGACAGGTACTTGCCGCTTAGGAAAACAGAGGGCTATGGGTGACACCAGATAATTCCTAAGGTAGGGACATGTTCGGCACAGCTTTGTGGGCCGAAGGGCCTGTATGGTGCTGTAGGTTTTCTGTTTCAAAAAGGCTTCTAAAAAAGATTAAAGAAGGGAGGGAGGCAAAAGAAAGGAAATGATCGGCCAGTTACCCTAACCTCAGTGGCAGGAAAAGTGTTGGGACTCTATTGTGAAGGATGAGCTTTCAAGGTTGGAGACTAATGATAAAATAAGTAAAGCCAGCATGGTTTCTTAGATGAAGTAACAAGCACGGTGGACAAAGGAAAGACAATGGATGTCACTTCCTTACATTTCTGAAGGCGTTTGACAAGGTGCCAAATATGAGTCTCCTTAACAAGATAAAATTGGAGAATGAGCAAAGATGTGGCAGATGGAATGCAGTGTTGTGGAAATTATAAGATTTCATTTTTGGTAAAAACAAGAACAATAGTGCAGACGAATATCAAAATGGGGAGAAGTTTCAAACTGCAGAGGTGCAGAAGGACTCAGGAGTCCTCATGGAAGGCTCCCGGAAGGTTGAGTCTGTAGTAAAGAAGACCACGCAAGCACATTGTCTCAGGAACTTGCCAGGGTTGTGTGGTGTCTCCCAGTGTGTCAGGTTTGCTCAGAGATATGAGGGGTCTCATAGAGTCTCAGGACCGTGCCAGTGGTACGTGTCGTTATCCAGTGTGTCAGGACCATGTCAGGGGTGTGTGCGGGGTCCAACATTGCGTCAGGGTGCCTACCAAGGGTATCGGGGTCTCCCAGTGTGTTGGGACACTGCTGGGAGTGTGCAGGCTTTCTATTCAGTGTATTCGGTTGAGATATGGAGCGTAGGAAAACGCTGATTGTTGAAATAGTTACTTTAGAGAATGTGACAGTGGTAAAAATGATGCTATTCAATAATCAGGGAGAGAAACTGTTCCGTATTCAGAAGTAGGTGTGGGTATTTCAATGCGGTGTCTGATCCCTCAGCAAATAACATAAAGAACAATGCAAAACAAGTTTACAGGTAAATTGCCGCAATCCCACAACACTCAGTTTCTCTGTCCTATTTCTGATCTATCACCCTTCCACAGTGCCCATCACACAAACCAACACACCTGAATTTCAGCTTCTATGTACAGAGCTGAGGGTTCTGTTCCCCATCTCAGCATCTGTAACACTGTCTCCGGATGGACTCCCCAGGATTATTGAGTGGGAAATTAAACTGGATAACTTTAGCAGTGTTTGCACTAAGGGAGTGCAGATGTGAACAGAGTTGGGTTCATTTACTTTGGGGTTGAACAGGGCAGTTGGGTTTTATCAGCTTTTCTCATTAAATGGATGCTCTCATTATTATTCTGTGACTTCAATGGACTTACGGTTCTAAAAATGATAACCTGTGTGTCTGAGGGAATTTAGAACAGTGATCCAGAATGAGGTCTGTTCCACAGGTTGTGTAGCTGTAGGGGAAGGATTTCACCTTTCGGAGTGAAGAATTTCTGAGAACTTCACTCCTCCAGATCGGCCTTTTCTCCACTCTGGCCACGGTTGAGGGGCCTGTCGTTGCAGGACTCAGAGCGGAGTGATCCCTTTCGGAAAGCTCCCCAACTCTCCGAGTTGTTCCTCATACTATCCTCTGAAAACATTCCCTCCAGCAAAGATTTACGATGTGCCTTAATATGTTCTGTGTCACGCTGCCAACATTTACCTGGTCAAATCCCCATGGCTCTACGAAGATATGTCCCTGCACAATACTAACATGTGTTGGAAACAGCGGTTTCTTCACTTACCTTTCAGCTCACTGGGAATCTCCGGTACGGGTCGATGGACCGGAACACAACCTGTTCAGATTTAAACAATTTAAAGAATTGAAATGTGTAAAATTATTAAGTGTATAGTTTGAATCCAAAATTAAATACATCTCTGATATTATCTCACCATGTTCCTGTATTTCTTTCAGTATTTTGTCCAAGTTTGGGACACCAATCCGCATTTTCACAAAGGTTTCCCACATCACCATCCTGGCGCGGGAGCCTTTCTCCATCACCAGGCTCAGGAGGAGTTTAGAACTGTCCGCCCGCTCTCCCTTATCAGCGAGATCAGTGATTTTCTGTGAAGAGTAACAGTGA
Organism: Hypanus sabinus; assembly: GCF_030144855.1. Taxonomy (NCBI): domain Eukaryota; kingdom Metazoa; phylum Chordata; class Chondrichthyes; order Myliobatiformes; family Dasyatidae; genus Hypanus; species Hypanus sabinus. The sequence goes on from NW_026781782.1 coordinate 89,229, forward strand.
ACATATTGGGGACTGGCAGATTCACACAGAGAATGAGAAGTAAATGATGTGCTCTGTAACGGGATCACACTGAGCAGTCACTCGGACGGGTGCTGATCCTGTCTGGACATGGACTGTACATCCTGAGTGCAGAGCACACGGAGGGACATTCACCGTGAACCTGGTCCACCAGTCAATGAGATCCTGGCTGTTCTGTGACGGCTTCATTGACGTGGCTCCAAATCCATAAATAATTCCTCACCGGATTTGACCGTGTAAAACAGAAATGAGAAAATAACGATCACAGACGAAGAAAGAAGTCAGGCGGGTTTTTATAACAGAGTGAGCAGTCTTGGAGAGGTTGCAGAAAAAATGATTCATCTCCTCAGTCCGCCAGTGTCCAACATGACAGCGGATTACCGGCTGACACCTGATGCCTTTCCTTTGCCTTTTCCAGTGGAGGTTTATTCAGTGATTACACATTACAACACGGCCATATTCCCCGATCCACACTGTTTGCAGTTACAGATTGTAACAGAATGATCTCCACCCGGAACAGAACACACTCGAGCTCCTGTGGCATCCGTTCGTAATGCCCCGATTCTCACTGAATCCCGCCGTCACACTGTACACTCATCCTGTTTGTGAATGCATATACAGTATTTATTTCACAGTTGTTCTTTTATCTAATTTAAGATCCGTTGAGTCAGAGTTCCGACACCCATCAAGCTCCTGTGGCGAACACAGATGATACCCTACTTCTCAGTGCCATCCAGCTGTTACGCTGCACGGACTACCGAAAGCAAAATATCCTGGCATATTTCCACAATCTCCTCTATTCTCGGTCCATACAGCTGCTGCTCACTCTTAACATTCAACAGCAACCCACCAGTCTGCTGCGTATTTTCACCTCTTTCTATCACTGGTTCAGAGTCACATTTCGTTTTGTAATTGGATGTACAGTATTTATTTTCCAATTGTTCATTTATTTAATTTAATATCCGATGAGTGAGAGTTCCAACATCCATCAGTGCTGTGATGTGTGAAAATTCAAACCCATTCTCCCTCCCACTCACCCGATGTTCCTCTCCGCTGAACTGATTCTCGGCCGTTAACGCCAGGCTCACTCCGTGCACCCCTCCTTCCATCGCCTGCTCCAGCCTGTCCCGGTAGAAACTCGTCAACTGCAGCAGCTGGAAATCGTTCCAGCTTGCCAGGAGCTCAGTGATTGCTGAGCTCGGACCTGTGAAGGAAAATGAGGAGCATTATCGGGCAGGAACTTTCTCTCTTGAACCTAAAGATGATGCACCAAGTGAGCAAACACCCCGAAATATATATAGGAGGGGAGTTGGGAGTGGTGAAATGGGCGCGGACCTGGGAAGAGCAGATGAAAATCTCTGCCGGCCGAGGCTGAAGAGGCATAATTCCATCTACTGAAGGCTGCCTTTTGTGTCCCTGGGTATATACCTCTCTATTTGAAAAGCTCTGCTTCTTCCTGAGAATATAGTAACCCATCACCATCACTCTCCTGGTACTGCCCAGGTACTTGCTCTGGGTTACTGTCTGCCTGCCTGGTCAACCCCTTCCTCAGCAAATCTCTGGGATTTCTCACAAAATGCTGAGGCTGCTCAGCAGATCAGGCAGCATCTATGGAGAAGAATAAACAGTCAATGATTCAGGCCAACGCCCTTAATCGGGACTGGAAATGAAGGGGACAGAAATTCTAGATATTACCACATTTCTACTCCTTGTTGTCTCAATCCAAAACGTCAGCTGTTTATTTCTCTCTATGGATGCTGCCTGACCTAGTGAATTCCGAAAATATTTTGTGTGCCCTTGTGTGGCTCAAAACTTTCAGCATCTATAGAATGTCTTGTGTTCTGGAATACTCACTGTTTTAATATGCATCACAATCTGCGAGAGGAGCAGGAAGAAAACAGTAATTGTACCCTGTCCACGTGTGACTGTGCTTCCCCCAGAAATGTTATCTGTCTCTGCTCAGTCCCCACACAAATAATTTGGAAATTGATGATATTGAATTAAACCCAGACACAGAGTCAAGGCAATATTTATAAATTAAAATAATTCGCTGACATACCCGTGACCTTTCCCGATGTTGGCTGCACTGGAACTCTTCCGATGCCCGCTCCTTGAGCCATTTTGAGGACACGTGTGATCCGATTTTGATGCTCTGTTCAAACAAAATTATCAGGAGGTTCAGACATTAATTGAGCTGTAAAGGAGAACATTGTTTTGCTTTTATACTGAGGAAAACACTTCCAAATATCTTGGGCCTGTCCACTGAAGCCTTGACATGACCTGCTCCATCTGTGTCCATCCACCCACAGGCTGACAATGTCCATTTCCGATCTCTCCATGGATTGTACACTCGACCAGGATTCTCTTGGGTATCTACTCTGCCTGCTATATTGCAGACAATTCCCTTTTAGGAGCGAATCCGGTGTCTTGAACTGGGAATGATGCGTCAATGGAATACGAGGCAGGTTGAGCAGACAGCACCCACTGTTTTGTTCCTCCTACCACTGATGGCGCTATGGTGAGTAATGGACAACTGTTACACCAGGGTGGGTTGAAACTTTTCTGCTGACCAATGGTACATCTTTTCCTCTCATCAATGGATTACACAGATTTCTCTGTCACACCTGTTCTCACCGTCTCCTTTCAGTTTAACATCGCCTGGCAATGATGCTTCAGGCAATATATAACCATATAACAATCACAGCATGGAAACAGGCCATCTCGGCCCTCCTAGTCCGTGCCGAACTCTTAATCTCACCTAGTCCCACCTACCCGCACTCAGCCCATAACCCGCCACTCCTTTCCTGTCCATATACCTATCCAATTTTACCTTAAATGACACAACTGAACTGGCCTCTACTACTTCTACAGGAAGCTCATTCCACACAGCTATCACTCTCTGAGTAAAGAAATAGCCCCTTGTGTTTCCCTTAAACTTCTGCCCCCTAACTCTCAAATCATGTCCTCTCGTTTGAATCTCCCCTACTCTCAATGGAAACAGCCTATTCACGTCAACTCTATCTATCCCTCTCAAAATTTTAAATACCTCGATCAAATCCCCCCTCAACCTTCTACGCTCCAATGAATAGAGACTTGTTCAACCTTTCTCTGTAACTTTTTTGATTCTATGATTTTATTCTATAGTTTGATTCTATGTAGAAGCACTGTGACATCCTGAACAATGCAATCCACCGTCCTCCCCATCCCCACCCCGCACCAAACACACACACACAGCATCGCGACATCTTCTGAGCCACTACATTTTCTCCTGTACGACTTTAAGAAAATCATTTGCACTTAAACTCTGGTCAAGCTTTCATGTCACCTGGCTATTATCAGATAGTTAAATGGCACCTTGCTAAACACAATGTCGACTGCCGTACATCCAAAAACAAGTTGGGATATTTTTAACCATAAATAAAACTGGAATTATTCAATAAGACAGACGGCATGTTAACATTTCAGGTGGAAGTCGGTGTATTAGTGCTGAACCAGTGTGTAGGAACCATGCATCTGCTGTCTACCTGCATTGTATTCTGTGTTGTTTTTTTCTGATGCTTTTTATGGCAACTAGTCACATCAGTCGAGGTGTGGTAAACACAAAGGGAAGCAGTTACATATTTGTGCTTTGCTCTGTGCGGAACACAGCTGGGAACTGACCGTTGTCACATATTTTATTATTATCCATTCAAATACGCTGAACTGACACTTGGGGACATTTCAGTTTCATCACTTCAAGATTGTATGTTTGCTGATTGCTAATAAAGTATCGAATACTTATTAGCGACTTTGGTAACAATCATCATTGGAGCTGACGGGATGCCAGGAAATTAAAACAAATCTGTGGGTGGGTCACCAGCAATGTCAACTTGGTTTGGTTAGAATTCACCGCTACATTATCAACAGAGATTTCTCAATCTGCCAATCATTTTAAATATTCTGAGGCACTTCAAGAATACTTTGCTTCAGTATTCACACGTGAAAAGCAGCTTCACAACTGTGGGGATGACTTACAGCGGACTGAAATGCTTGAGTGTGTAGACATTAAGAAAGATGATGTGCTGGGGGTTTTGAAAGGCATTAATTAGATAAGCTGCCGGGGCCGGTTGAGATCTGCTCCCCGGCTACTGTGGGAAGATTGCTGTGCCTCTGGCGATGATTATTGTCAATCGTATGTTGAGAAGGACCAGAGGTTTAGAAGGTTGCAAATATCATTTCCTTGTTCAAGAAAGAGAGTAGAGATAGCCCACTTAATTATAGACCAGTCAGCAAGTTGAGTGAGTGTGTTGTTGTGGGAGACTCTGAGAGGCAGGATTTATGAGTATTTGGAGAGACATAATCTGATTAGGGATAGTCAGCATGGCTTGGTCAAGGGCATGTCATGCCTTATGAACCTGATTGAATTCTTTAGGGATGTAACAAAACATGTTGATGAAGGTGGAGCAGTGGATGCAGTGTATATGGATTTCAGTAATCCGTTTGATAAGGTTTCCATTGCAAGGTTCATTTAGAAAGTAATGAGGTGTGGGATCAAAAGGGGCATTGCTTTGTGGATACAGAATTAACTTTCCCACAGAAGTTGTAGATGGTTGGAATACTGCATGGAAGATGGTGACCCTTGGTGTTATGCAAGGTTCTGTTCTGGGACCCCTCCTCTTTCTGTTTTTATAAATGACCTGTATGAGGAAGTAGAAGGGTGGGTTAGTACGTTTGCTGATGACACAAAATGTGGGGATGTTGTGGATAGTCTGGAGGGTTGTCAGAGCTTACAGCAGGACAGCGATAGGATGCAGAACTGGGTTAAAAAGTGGCAGATGGAGTTCAAACCCAGATAAGTGTGAAGTGGTTCATTTCGGTAGGTCAAATTGGAAGACAGAATATAATATTAATGGTAAGACCCTTAACAGTGTGGAGGGTCAGAGAGATCTTGGAATTTTTGTCCATAAGACACTCAAAGCTGCTGTGCAGTTTAACAGTGTCGTTAAGAAGGCATATGCTGTGATAGCCTTGATCACCTGTGGGATTGAGTTCAAGACCTGTGAAACAATGTCCAAGCTATATATGACCTCAGTCAGACCGCACTTGGAGTACTGTGTTTATTTCTGGTCACCTCACTAGAGGAAGGGTATGGATACAGTAGAGAGAGTGCAGGGGAGATTTACATGGATTTTGACTGCATTGGAGAGCATGTCTTATGAGAATAGGTTGAGTGAACTTGGTCTTTTCCTTTTACAGCCACGGAGGATGAGGTGACCTGATAGAGGTGCATAAGATGATGAGAGGCATTGATCGTGCTGAAATGGCTAACACAAGGGGTCATAGTTTTAGGTGCTTGGAAGTAGGAGGTACGTGAGATGTCACAGATCCTGGTGGGAACATGGATTCCACTGCCAGCAACGGTGGTAGAGGCGGACACAATAGGGTCCTTTGAGGAACTCATAGATAGATACATGGAGCTTAGACAAATAGCGGGCTATGCTGTCGGTCAACTCTAGGCAGTTTCTAGAGAAGGGTAGATTGTCAACAAAACATTGTGGGCTGAAGGACCTGTAATGCGCTGCAGATTTCTATATTCCATGTTTTTTTTATGTTTTATTGTTTTACAACATTCAATCATAGTGGCATTAATGTGGCTTTTTTGTCGCTGATGAACATAAAAGTGTCAGAACACGGATTCAGCAGCGCAGTAGATACGGCATGCGCTTGTGAATATGTGCGTGACAGTTAATTATTATTTCATTTTGATAGTATTTAACTCAATACTTGTCATCATAGTGTTTGCCGCGAGTTGAACTCAACAATTCTTCGCTGCCTGCTTGCATTCGACCTGAGAAATTGAACTGTCGAGTCAACTGGGTCTGAAGACTAGCGGTATTAGTTTTATATTTAGTTGCTGTTTTTCAGCCGCAGTGTAGGCTTCGCTTCGCATTTGAAATTCTTAGTCAACCACCCTGTTTGGCCTGGTGTTTATTGTCTTCTTTTCCCTGTAATATCGTTTGCATTAAATTCTGTGAACTATTGACCTGCGTCAGTGTCTCTGACTCCGCACTTGGGCGATATCCGAACCGGGTGACAAAAAAGACTTGTGTCAAAGTGGAAGAATCTCTGTAAAGTGATCAAAATTAATTCTGAATATAAAACACTAAATGACTGATTGCGTAAGCATTCCTCCTCCTTTAATATGACACAACAAGTCAGCACTGGTGCAGCCTATTGGTATTAGAAGTCACATTATTATTTAAATTGAGATCTGTTTTTGGACACCTGTGTGCAGTCAAGATGTCTGAATTTATTGTAGTAAGTCTACAAATGTACCAGGAAGTTTCAACTGTTGGCGAGTCAAACCACACCCTGAAGATAGAAGAACACTAGAAGGAACTCCGTTAAAGGGTTATTGAAAAGTACATGTCAGGAGATTGATACAAGAAATTTCCATGTCACTGAATATCCCTTGGAGTACAATTAAGTCAATCATCAATAAATGGAAAGAAAATGGTACAGCCCTAGATCTGCCTGGAGGAGCTGTCCTCAAAAACTGAGTGAACTTACAAGAAGAAGACTGGTGACGGAGGCCACCAAGAGACCTATGACAACTGTGGTGGAGTTGCAAGTATCAGTGACTGCGCAGACAACAATTGTTACCTGGGTGCTTCACCAGTCACAGATTTATGGGAGAGTGGCAAAGCGAAGGACACAAAAAAAAACCGTAAAAAAAGCACATGAAATCTCTGCCAGAGTTTGCCAGAAGACATGTGGGAGACCCGGAATGTTCTTAGCTCGATGAAGCCAAAACTGAGCGCTGCCCATCAGACTAAATGCTATATTTGATGTAAGCCTAACACGACACATCATCAAAATCACACTGTCCTTACCGTGAAGCATCATGCTTTGGGGACATTACACTACAGCAGGCACTGGAAGTCATGTGAAGGTGGAGGGTAAAATGTATGCAGCAAAATACAGGGAAATACTCGAAGAAAACCTGACTTAGTCTGCAGGAGAACTGCGACTTGGGAAAATATTTGATTTACAGCAAGACGATGACCCCAAGTGTAAAGCGAAAGCAATACATGAGGAGGGTAAAAACAGCAAACGTACTGCCCTGGTGTGCAGTATATGTATAAGCTTTCCAGATCAGTTTCAGACCGAGGTGTTATGCCAAAGGAATACGCTAATATAGGCAGAGTGAACGTGTTTATTGCTCTTGTTATATTGTTACTATTCAGCTCTGTTTGGCAGACTTTCTTTAGCCCTGAAGTAAATTCTGTTGAATGATTTCTCTTTATCACGCAGTGATCTATCTCTTTTGCTTGTTGATATACTAAATATACTTACATGTTTCACATTCACATATCTGCTCTATTGAATCCTGATGATCTGTCATATACTACTAACTCCACTACACCTTTCGTAATGTTTCTGTTCAATACTTCTCTCGTCTAAAGGTAATGTTTATATCTTTGGAAATTAGTTCCGTTATTTGAATTAGTTGCTTCACAGATGCAACAATGAATATTTTCAAATCATTCTCTATAGCAGTTGCGTCAAGCTATAATGCATGTTTTCCTGTTTTTCTCCGATTCGGTAAATTAGAGAGCGGGTTTAAAGCCAGACAAAACCATAGCAGGCTTAGCGTTTCGCTCAAGAAAATGCATACGTTTATTTTGATAACAGTTTGTTCCTTTGCAGTTGTCAGTCGGTGATTATTGTACTTCAATGCTTCGTCAGATGCTGTAGATGTTTCACAAGTATTCGGTGTATATTTTAGGAAGTTTTGTTAACCACGAATGAGGGACAGAGTCAAATGTTCCAATTTCTTTTTCCATAGTCAATATAAAAGCATAAAAGTCCTCTGTTTTTCCTCCAGACTTGATATAGGATTACATCATTTATTATCAGTTAATCCTTAAATCCCTTCATAACCTAACAGTATCCTTTCAGCCTTTCTGTAAGTATATTCTGCTTCCGTCAGTGACTGGTTATTAGTTGCAAAATGCACGGTTATAATTTTATATATAAAATTGTCTTATTATTATTAAGAGCCAATGATTACATAGTAGATGACCATTCAATAGTCTAACAAATACAGAACTAAAGCTGTCATTGAGGCTGGTGGTAAACAGCTTCAGCCTTTTATATTTTCTGTCCCATGCAAGTATGAAAGAGAGAATGTTTGAGGTGGGATAGTGATCAGCAGCAAAACTTTGGGTGGGGGAAATAGCATCTTGCTAACTTGATTCACTTCCTCCAGGGGGTGACAAAAGTGATGGATGAAGTTACACATGAATATTGCCTATTTGGATATTAGTCGGGTGTTTGACAATGTCCCACATGGGAGTCTCATAGAGAAAATTAACATGCTTGGGAACTAAACTTCTGGATTCATACGTTATCTTCCCCATAGCAGTCAGAGGCTTACACTGGCTGGCGATCTTTGACCAGTGACGTTCCACGTGTACACATATGTCCCTTTCCCTAAGACTGGCCTCAAAACTTACCCAACAGTGCTCTGGGAATTGCTTTACCAGAAGGACTGCTTTGCCAGAAACGAATCAATCCCACCCCAGTCACTCACCATTTTCAATTTAGGATGCGAATAATTACTGGGGCTTTCAATGAGATTTGCTTCCCAGTGATCCTCCGTCCATCCTGGCGAATGCACTTCCCTCAACTCATACCCCAGAAATGCTCTCCTAAGCTGGACAGCTGTATTTCCTTCCGATACACATCCTGGAAATTCTTGAAACAGGTAGTACATTTCCTGTAGTGGGGACACGGGTGCCGTACTGCCTCATGTACCACACCCACACATTTCCCTCTGAACAATATCTATGTTTCTCAACCTCCAACAAAGCCTCACATTTACCCTCCTCCGTACCACATTCTGAGAACACATCACCCTCACATTTCACTCACCCACTCCTTGTTGGAGACTTGGCAATTCCATGTTTGATGAGCTTCCGAGTTGACAGACAGTCGCCTCACTGGTGCTGGTTCCAGGGTCCTGATCAGTGTCTCTGACGTCACTGTCTCTGGACAGAATTTGCTCCTCCTCCTCTGCAGCCGGACCGCATTCAACTGGGACATTGCGATCAGTCTCACCCTGCTTTGATGCATTGTTTCCGGTGTCCCGATCATCTTCACTGGATGAGCTGCCTACTGAAAACTTCTTGAGTAATTTCCGTACCTGATTTAATTTCCCACCTGAAATAAATGACGAAAGACAAATTAAACTAAAATAATTTAGTGCTCAGCAAAACAAGGATTCACAATAGGTGAATCACAATAATATCATAATACATAGATACAGAATTTGGCCAATTGGCCCATCGAATCTGCTCCACCATGGCTGATCCTTTTTTCCCCTCCTCCACTCCATTTCTCGGCCTTCTTCCCGTAACCTTTGATGCCGTGTCCAATCAATAACCTACAAGTCTCTGCCTTAAATACACCCAATGACCCGGCCTCCACAGCTGCCTGTGGTAACAAATTCCACAAATTCACCACCCTCTGGCTAAATAAATTTCTGTTGAAATGTTTATCCTGAGGCTGTGACATCTTATCCTGGACTTCCCCAGCACAGGAAACATCGATCCACATCTACTCTGTCTAGGCCTTTCAACATTTGAAAGGGTTCAATGAGATCCCCCATCCCTCACCTTTCTAAATTCAAGTGAGAATAGACAGTGCCATCAATCAATGGAGCCGAGACTCCGGCTGACCAGATTTGGAGTGGAACTGTGTTGGTGAATGTGAACCACACATCCTGCCAGGTGACCATCGCACTAAGCCGGTGACCAGACACATCCACTCCCAGCTACAGAACAGGATCGACACAATAATAGTGATCACTAGCTCTGCAATAGTTGAACACACTGATAACCAAGGGATCTTAATGGAATGGTGTCCGGTGATACTGGGAAATAACAATGGGATTATTTTCCACAAGCAAATTCTCCCTAGGTCACAAACTGTTCAGTCACCTGTGTCACACACAAACCAACCACTGAATTGCACACTGTAAGATCCCCTATATCACATACTTTCCGTCTGCTCTGTCAAAGTGTCCGGTTCCTTGGTTCACAGACTGACCATTACCTCGAGACGCACACCGTCTTGTCCCCTGGGTCACAAACCGACCATTGCCTTGAGTGACAAACGGTCCTGTCCCCAGTGTCACAGACTGACTATTACCTAGATATGCACACTGTCCCTTTCACAGAGTCACAAACAAATCAGCCACCGGATTACAGGAGACTTTGTGTGGAGTCGAGATTTAACAGGTTTGCCATCATTAGCTACAGAGCAGAACACAGGCGCAGAGATATCTTGTGACAATGTTATAAACTGTTGGTTGGACTAGTTGAAATGGCGTGCACAGTTCTGGTAGCAATACTACAGGAAGAATGTATTAGTGCCTGAGAGACTGCTGATTGAATATTTCATTTACAAAAGATTGAATCCGATAAGAACATTTTCTGACTCAGAGAAAATAGCTCCCCTCCATAAATGCTGCCTGACCTGCTGAGTTCCTCCATCATTTTATGTCTCTACCCTAGTTCCCCTCCAGAAATGCTGTGGGATTCACCGTAATCCTATTCACCAATGACATTACGTTGTCCCATCTTATCCTGGATTTACCCAGCACAGGAAACATCGATCCACATCTACTCTGTCTCGGCCTTTCAACATTTGAAAGGGTTTAATGAGATCCCCCACCCCTCACCTTTCTAAATTCCAGCGAGAATAGACACAGTGCCATCAATCAATGGAGTCGAGACTCCGGCTGACCAGATTTGGAGTGGAACTGTGTTGGTGAATGTGAACCTTCTTTGATTATGTTTGTCTCTTGCTGTTTTTATATTTCCTGTGCTGTATCAGCATTGAAGCTCATTAAACGTCTTTTGTGAAAATAACTTTCACCATTTGTCCACAGCCCAGACATTCATTGGGGTATTAAAACACAGAAACACACCACAAATTTATCTATAATGAGCTATCTCCTGATCCTCAGCAATTCTAAACATTGGCAATGTTCTTGGCTTGGCTACAGAAAACAGATTTCGGAAACTCACTTCATCTCCTTTGCGCAGCATTCAAGAAAATCAAGGGGAGTTGCTAGCTGCCCAACCAAAACCTGAACTGTTGTGTTATCACACAATCTCTGAAATTCTGGAAATGCTCTTATCACCTGTCTCTGAATTTTATAAATGAAAGTTGGAGATGTCTTTCATCTCTAAACAGTCCCTGCAGTGCAACAAGCCCTGAGCCTGGACTTTTGTGCACAGATGGGACAGACGTTTAATCATAAAGATCCCAGTGATCATACCTGCAGCCATTCTGAATCCGACTGACGATTCCTGGTTGTTGATTTTTGTTTACTCTTTGGTCCTGGTGCAGAAATGCTCCACCTGCCGGTGATTATCTGAATTACATAGAAGCAGTCAGTGAGTCGGAGATATGATTACTTTGTAAATATGACAGAACCTACATCCCCTGTATCAGAGCAAGAGTTGGCTTAGGGACCAACCATTCCCCATCTGTCGGCATGTCTGTCCAGAGATATCTGGCGCATCCTACTGATAAAGTAACAGAGCAACAGAGCACAAATGCAGACCCTTCTGCACGATGAGAAAATGCTAACCACTGTGCCCACAGATTTGATCCTCTTTTTCTGTTTTAGCCCCATTTCCTCCTCGCATCCTCAATCCATTTGCTTCTGGAAATATACAATTGTGCCTGCCTTATGCACTTCCTCTGGCAGGTCCCTCCACGTCATCACCAAGCTCTGCGTGAAACCATTGCCGCTCCTCTTTGTTTTACAATCCATTTACCACTCCTTTGCGCATTTAGATGCTATGATAATAAGCTGTGATAATATTCATCATGAACACCATCTGCTAGTTTTGTGTCATCAGTGAACAGTGAACATAGTCAAGGCTTGTACATTTGCATTCAAATCATTGCTATCAAATAACGAATATCAAATGTCCCTACGAGCAGTCTGTGTAACGGCGACAACATGCACCTTTCGTGTACTGAACCATGTTTAATTTACTCTTATTATTAATACTTTTCGTATTGAAGTAAACGCATTTCAACCCATCTAACTGAATATATGATTCCCTGTCCACAACCAATCCTTCCACAGTCTCTCTGAACATAATCCCAACTGCTCCATCATCTGCCCTGACACTTTGTTTGCCGTCCCGCAACAACTGAGTTTGAACTGACCCCGGCAGCTGCAGCAGATTCGTTCATCTCAAGTACAGTTACAACCCGTCCCTTTGGTACAGGGTCAAATTGGAACATAAATTCGTTGCAAAACCTTTTTCTGCTTATAACAGGGTCATGGGTTCTGAGAATTTATTAGTAGAAATATTTGATGAAGTCAGGGTATGTAAATGTAAATTATCAATTGGCTCTTGCTTTTTGTGACTGAATGAAATGTGGTGCTGGGACTTTTGGCATCAGATGGGTTGGTTCTCAGCAGAGGCTTGCACAACCATATACTCCAGGGAAGGATATCATTATAGCTTGCAACAGCCAGAGGAATCAATTACATGTCACTGTAGTTCATGGTAGTACTACATTTCTGCAATCACTACAGAACGAAGCAATTGCGGCGTCTCGTAAAAGGAGGGAATAGTCAAAGTATTTTGAGATGATTGTGATCTAACACAACCAAGCAAGGAAACATCATAAGTGATCTAAATGTATTTCAGAAGATACAAGGGCTTGAGATGTTCAAACAATGAGGGAATGGGAGTGGTTCCCTGACAGCACATCACCAGACCTGGAGTGATTGCAACTGGGTCTGACAGAGGCATAAGTGGTACTTCTGGGCACATTCAGTCTCACTCCAACAATTTCCTACCTTCCCTTGTACAGGTATGTAATGTCTAAAGGACGAGTGTTTGAGTAAACGAGACTCACCAAACTTTCTCCTGACTGAATGAAAGGAAACTCTGAGTCAGAACGGTTCTCTCCAGCAGGTGTCCTCAGTTTTCATCTCGTTCAAATGTTGCTGCTCCCTCGTCTTCAGTTGTTCTTTGCTTCCAGTCCTGGGCTTTTCTTCCAACAAATCTCTCAGCGCAGATCTAACTTAAATCGGAGAGATAATGAAGCACATTTTCAATATAAGGAAGAACAAAACATATCTGTTGAATATTCTTGAAAACAAAATTCATTGGAATTTATATCTTGAACGCAGATATAATGATCTGAGTGATGAATCTGTAACAATCCCACACAGTTTACAAAACCAGACAGGGAATATAAAAGAACACACACAGAAAGCTGGAGGAACTCAGCAGGCCAGGCAGCTTCTATGGAAATGAGTACAGTCGACGTTTCGTTTCTAATGCAACCAGCATCTTTAGCAATCTGCTCTGCACCCTCTCCAGCTGGAATGTATGCATGACAAGTTTTTCACTGTCCCTCCGTACATCAGAATAATGCCACTTATTGTGTGGCAATATTAGACAGACTGAGCTTCTGCTCTGGAACTTCTGGCGAGAAATTCACTGAAGTGTACAAATGTTTGGGAAGCCCGAAAGAATGGAAAGGCTTCCTTTTTGCATTAATAGGGTTATATACCTGGAAACGTTTTCTGCACTTAGGCAATCTGTAACAGTGCCATGGAGTCAATGAACAAAAAAATACCCACCCACAATGAGAAGACGTGATATATACGGATGTCTCTCCCTGATCTGAACGGAAGAAAGATTAAACTGCACAACCATGCAAAACAAACCTGCAGACGCACGTGACATCAGATGGGCCAAATGGCCTAATACTGATCCAGTATTTGATGGTTTTATGTGGAGTCGCCAGAGTGACGTCATGTGTGGGTGAGAGCTTGCATTCAAAAGTTGTTTAGTGTAGGTTTTAATGATTTCAGGGGGAGAACGAGGGAAACTTAACGGATTTCATCACTGAATCCGATGTTGTGTGATGTAAAGTCTCTTGCCAGGTGCCCTGCTCTGCCAGGTTGTCCGTAGAGTGGGCGGTGTGGTGCTTGTCTCGAGTTGGGTCACAAAACCCAGAATGTTTCTGGGGAAGAGTTTTCTGGGTGATTTGATTTGAGGTGGTTCGGTCAGTGCAGTGACTCGTTGTTTAGAATTTTCATAAACAACAGGAATTGCCAGCAGGGGAAACACAGATTCATATCAGATAACAGAAGACCTCTCGTCCCTGCTGTCCTTGTCTCCCGGTAATCTAAACACCCCACAGTGTGCGAATCATTCAGACAGCTGATCGCTGACAGGGATTTATTTCTTGGTCGTTGAAGTTCGCCCAGAGTCGGTTCGATGGAGTTAATGTGAAGTTTGGAGGGTGTCACAGTAAAAGAACCGACACCCGAACGCTCTGTGTTGTCCGTCCGACATCCTGCCACAGCTGGCGCTGTGGGGACCTCCTGCAGGTCAGGGCACAGTGCCGAACCCAACTGAATCCAGCGGTTCTCCTGAACGGGCGGCGGTGAGGAAGGGGCTTATCTCGGGTTTGTGTAAATCGTAGGTCGGTTGCAGTGGGTAAGGGCCGGAACTGAACCAGTATTCTGGGGTGTCCGGGGTTGCCAGTGCTGCAGGCCTGGTTTCAGTTTTGTGCCCAAGCCGGGAACGTATGATCAGTTAGTTATGATACCCAAGTTGAGAGTGTGGATGAGGGTGAAGGGAATCTGTCCACGGGTTCGATTGTGGGGTGAACTATGGGAAGGATGTGGGGTTATTGGTGGGGTGGAGGGAGGCTGGGGGCTTACGTATTATCGGATGCAGCTTACCGGGAAGGATGGGTCCCGAGGTAAATAACGGAGGATCTTTCTCTTTGGATCAGACATGATACACGTCCTTTCAGGAAGCAGCAAGTTCCTCTTTATATTTGTTACTGTCTAATCTTGCTGTTAACATTGAGTTTGTTACAGGGCTCCAGAGTCTGCAAACAGATTATTGTTAGGAAGCAGAAGTTGACGGTGAGAAGTTGCTGCTTCGACTTGAGTTCCGTGCTTAGTGATGATCCCAGGGTTACACCCATTCCTACTTGTCGTGTATATCGATAATTTGGTTGAGAAGGTACAGGATATGGTTAGTAAGTCGGCACAAATTAAATTCAAGCAATCACATTTCTGAAAGACAGTAAGTATAAACAAACACCTCTTATTCCCGCTTCCCACTCAGAACTGACCAAAATCTACTTCAAAACATGCAAAAGCTTGAAATGAGCAAACACTGAGGGAATGTGAGTGGCTTTAAAGAGCTGGGCTGCTGACAACACATTACCAGACTTGGAGTGATTGCAGCTGGGTCTGACATAGGCATACCTGGCACATTCAGTCCCATTCCAATTGTTTCCTACCTTCCTTTGTATTGATATGCAATGTCGAAAGGACCAGTGTTTGACTAAAAGAGACTCACCAGACTTTCTGCTGACCCAATCAATGGAAACCCTGAGTCAGATGGGTTCTCTCCAGTTGATGCTCTCAGTCTTCGGGCTGGTTCACTTGTTGCTGTTCCCTCGTCTTCAGTCGTGGTTTCCTTTCAGTTGCGGTTTTTCTTCCAATAAATCGCTCATCGCAGGTCTAACTTTAAATAGACAGATAATAAAACACATTAGCAATACAAATGAGAAAAAAAAATATTTCTGTTTATCGAAGTTTAAATGTTGAAGACAAATATAACGATCTCAAAGAACAAATCTGAAATTGCCCCTCGCACTTCCCAATGCCTGATATGGGATACGAAGGAGTCATCGTTCAGTTATGGTCCGACACAAGATGTAGGAGGAGAATTAGATGATTCTGTCTATCGAGTCTGCTCCACCATTCAAACATGATTTTTATTCTAACGCCATATTCCTGCCATCACCCTGCAACCCTGAAGCTACTGAGCAAACACGAACATATTTAAATCTGCCATAAATATGCGCAAAGGGCAGCCTCCACCACCGTCTGCGTCAACTGTTTCCACACAGCAGCCATCCTTTGGCTGAAGAGATTTTTCTCAGGCAAGGCTGCAAGCCCGGGTGTTGTCAGCCCCAGGGTGCTCAAAGCCTGTGCCCCCCCCCCCAGCTATATGGAGTACTTCACCATGTCTTCAACCTGAGCCTGAGTCTCCAGAGGGTTCCTGTGCTGTGGAAGACGTCCTGCCTCGTCCCTGTACCGACGACACCGCGCCCCAGTGGCTCCAATGACTACAGACCGGAGGAAATGACCTCACACATCATGAAGACGCTGGAGAGACTTGTTCTAAAGCAGCTCCGGCCTTTGGTTAGGCCACACTTAGACCCCCTCCAGTTCGCCTACCAGCCCCGACTAGGATTTGAGGATGACATTGTCTACCTGCTGAACCGTGTCTATGCCCACCTGGACAGCCGGCAAACACTGTGAGGGTCATGTTTTTTGACTTCTCCAGTACATTCAACACCATCCGCCCTGCTCTGCTGGGTGAGAAGCTGACAGTGATCCAGGTGGTTGCTTCCCTGGTGTCATGGATTATTGATTACCTGACTGGCAGACCACAGTACATGCGCTTGCAACACTGTGTGTCAGACAGAGTGGTAAGCAGCTTTGGGGCTATACAGGTCCTTTCTTCCTTATTTTCACTATCTACACCTCGGACATCAAATACTGCACAGAGCCTTGCCATCTTCAAAGGTTTTCTGATCACTCTGCCATAGTTGGATTTGTCAGCAAGGGAGATGAGGCTGAGTAGAGGGCTACGGTGGGAAACTTTGTCACCTGGTGTAAGCAGAATCATCTGCAGCTTAATGTGAAAAAATTTAAGGAGCTGGTGGTGGACCTGAGAATGGCCAAAACACCGGTGAGCCCTGATTTCATCCAAAGGGTCAGTGTGGACATGGTGGAGGATTACAAGTACCCGAGGATTCGAATTGACAATCAACTGGACTGGTCAAAGAACACTGAGGCTGTCTACAAGAAGGGTCAGAGCCGTCTCTACTTCCTGAGGAGACTGAGGTCTTTTAACATCTGCCAGACGATGCTGTGAATGTTCTACGAGTCTGTGGTGACCAGTGCTATCATGTTTGCTGTTGTGTGCTGGGGCAGCAGGTTGAGGGTAGCAGACACCAACAGAATCAACAAACTCATTCGTAAGGCCAGTGATGTTGTGGGGTTGGAACTGGACTCTCTGACGGTGGTGTCTGAAAAGAGCATGCTGTCCAAGTTGCATGCCATCTTGGACAATGACTCCCATCCACTCCAGAATGTACTGGTTAGGCACAGAAGTACATTCAGCCAAAGACTCATTCCACCGAGATGCAACACTGAGCGTCATAGGAAGTCATTCCTGCCTGTGGCCATCAAACTTCTCAAATCTTCCCTCAGAGTGTCAGACACCCTCAGCCAATAGGCTGGTCATGGACTTATTTCCACTTGGCATAATTTACTTATTATTATTTAATTATTTCTGATTTTATTTTGCTATATTTCAACTCTATTCTTGTTTGGTGTGGCTGTAACAAAACCCAGTTTCCCTCGGGATCAATAAAGTATGTCTGTCTGTCTGTCATCACAATTTTAAAAGTAGGCGTCTTTATTCTAAGATGGTGCTCTCAGAGCACAAACTCTGTCTAATGGAAACATCCTCTCCATGTCCAATGTATTCAGGCTTTTCAGAATTCAGTAGGTTTATTAACCATACATTCCCCCACCACCCCCACCGTCCCTCTGAACTCCATCCAGCACAGGTCCAGAACCATGAAATGCTCCTCAAACATAACACCGATCATTCCTGAGATTATTCATGTGAACCTTGTTAGCAACAACTGCACTGAACAGATTCCCAGGAACAACAGGCAAATTGATGCCAGAACAATTTACTGCGAAAAGTTGTGCTTGCTTTAATGTTCTACTATCACACAACGAGCTATTTCGATTTCCAGGTTAAATCAGGTCCATTTCAGGAAATATAAACCGGTCCAGGGTGAATGTAATAAAAGGAAACTGGAATTACCAGGAACACTCAGCAGGTAAGGAACAGCTGTGGGGAGAAGAACAAATTTGACGATTCAGGTTTACACATTTCATCACAATTACTTCAAACATTTTCAGTTTTTACTGCAGATCTCCAGTATCTTGAGTTTCTGCTAGATTTCCACTGCCTGGCAGGCGTGTGATAGTGAAGGGGGATTTACAAACACGGTCTTAACAATGAACACACAGACCAGAAATACTCGCTCAACACCTCATAAACCTGGGCAGGTTGATCCCCGGGTCCATTTTACTTGAAGCTAAAACTATGATATCCCATGACCTAACCTCACAGGGTCACAAGGCTGAACCGGTCACTTACCGACGCCAGAAACCTCGCACATCGTCCACACATCTCACAGCAAGTGGTGTATTCAGGGATATACCCACAACCAATGTCCAAATGCCCGAGACTTCTGATTCATTTGGAAGGAGGAGCATCATGTCCCATCTGTACAAGTACTAAGGATTAGAGCCCAGACCTCAACACTAGGACTCCTTGTTACCGGTATAATATTGCAGTGCTTCCGCCAATCAGAGTTCAGAAACTAACACTCCATCAACCTATGGCCGAACGGGAACCTGATGGTCATCTGAATGGACCAATGATCGGGCGCGATAACCTGGGCGAGAGTCACAAGACACTGGGGATATGATTCGCATTGTGCCCTGCAGCTAAACTGAACTCAATTTATCATTTTCTTATTGTTAAATGAGGTCTTACCCAGCACAATTGGTCATCACATTTCCTGTAGGCTAACAGGGATAAAATGTTTTTAATATAAAATTGAAATA
Source organism: Hypanus sabinus (assembly GCF_030144855.1). Taxonomy (NCBI): domain Eukaryota; kingdom Metazoa; phylum Chordata; class Chondrichthyes; order Myliobatiformes; family Dasyatidae; genus Hypanus; species Hypanus sabinus. The sequence continues at coordinate 108,028 of NW_026781782.1, forward strand.
ATAGTGATGGAAACTCTTTTCACCAGATTAGATTTGTGGAAAGAGAAACTGCGGAAGAGCCAGTATCAGGACTGTCCAAGTTGCTGCCTGATCTGCTGAATGTGTCCAATGTTCTCTCTTTTTACTTTAAATTATGCACAGCTATTGACTGATTACAAGACATTTGTGACGGCCTGAACAAAGTTGTACAAATGTAATGCCCATATTCATTAGTTTTGTCTTCATTCCAATACAGGGATAATACAGTCAATACAGTCAATGCTTACAACATCCTCCCCACTCCACTATGTTACTTCTGCTCCCGAGGCCGCTGTCTCTCACTGAGGGACCGTGACCAGAGAGCGATAACAATGTGCACCACTCCCTGCAGGTCACATGGGCTGTTACCCTGGCAACAGAGAAATTGGCTCTCCAAAAATGACAAAAAAATAAAGTACCCGACTCAAATTTAATTGCTGTCAAGATTAACATTTCGCCATTTTGCAACGTTGCAACTAAGATTGTAATTATTGATTACAGACTGGCCAGAAATTGACAAGAATTTTGAGATATATCATTGAGGTGCTGAAATACAGAATGGACAGGGGTTGAACAAGGTGGTTGATACATATTATTGAGCTGGTGGGATACAGACTGCACAGCGTTTAAACAAGTTGCGCGGGGAATGAGCAGATGGAACCAGATGGGACAAGGGATCATCATTAGTTTTCCCTGCATTCCAAAACAGGAATTATTCAGTACACACAGTCAATGCTCACAAATCCTCCCCACCCCTTTATCAGTCCGTTACATGTGGTCATGGTCCACTAACTCTCACTGAGCAACGGTGAACAGAGAGCGATATAAATGTTTACCATTCCCTACTGGTCACATGCGCTGTTATTCTGACATGCAGAAAGAGGCCCTCCAAAAATGACGAAAAAGTAAGAAACGGGTTCAATTTTAAACGCTCTGAGTCTCGTTATGACAAGATTAACATGATTCAATTTTACATGTACTTGTTCAAAATAAGTCTGTGAACCTTGGTTTTCAATAATTGGTGCGACCACACCCCACCCCCACACCCTGTACAGCAATAACTTCAACCAAGTGTTTCTGGTAAATGTTGATCTTAAAGCACATCGACTTGGAGGAATTTTAGGCCATTCCGCGTTACGAAACTGCTTCAACGCTGGGATGTTGGTGGGATTCCTTGCCTGAACTGTTGCTTCAGCTATACAACAACATCCCTATGGGATTAACAATAGGATTTTGACGCGGACATTCCAAAAACGAATTTTTCTTTTGAAATCACTCTCCTATCGATTTGCTCTTGTCTTTCGGATCATTGTACTGTTGCATTATCCAACTTGAATTAAAACAGTTGTCAGACTGCTACCCTGACAGCCTCTTGTAAAGTGTCTTAATATAACATTAAAACAATGGCTATTTTATAACGTTGAAACTAAAATTGTAATGTTTGTCTTTACCTTACCTTATCCTGCATTAAACAAATCCACTGCTATTTCTAGGTAACAAACACCGTTCGTGCGGCAAAATACTTGAGAATGAGAACACGGTAGTAGTTTCCAAAGATTACAGCCTGAACAGCAACTCTCCCAGGACCCCTTGCTCCAGTAATATGTTGCATTGTTTCGGCCAATCAGAGTTCAAAACCTAACACGCCATCAACCCACGGAAGAACAGGAGCCTCATGATAATCTGGCTGGACCAATGATCGGGCTGTAAAACCAGGACGTGAGTCAACAGACACCGGGGATACGTTTTACATTGTCTCCAGCAGCTAAACTAAACTCAATTTATCATTATCTTATTGTTAAATGAGGTCTTGCCCAGCACTATTGGCTATCACATTTCCTGTAGGCCAACAGGAATAAAACGCTTTTAATATAAAATTGAAATAATAGTGCTGGACTCTTGTTTCACCAGATTAGATTTGTGGAAAGAGACCCTGTATCAGAATAAGACTGTCCAAGTTGCTCTCCGATCTGATGAACACAACATCCTTCCTGCCCCACTATCAGTCAGTTACATCTGCTCCCAAGGCCACTAACTCTCAGTGAGGGGCAGGGACCAGAGAGAGAAAAATGTGCACCACTCCCTGCAGATCCTGTGGCTGTTCCTGGCAACATGTGAATTGCCTCTCCAAACATCACCAAAACAGACTCAACTGTAAATACTGGGAGTTCCGTCTGGCAAAGATCAACTCAGCAGCCATTTGGTAACATTGAAACTAAAATTGTAGTGGCTGTCTTTACCCTAGCTCATGCTGTATTCAATAAATCCTCAGGTACTTACAGGTAACAAACACCAATTTCAGAAATAAATAAATGAGATAAAATACGTCACAATGAAGACTGGACAGAGGTTGAACAAGATGGTTGAAACATATCGTTGAGGTGGTGGGATACAGACTGGACAGAGGTTGTACAAGATGGTTGATATATATCATTGAGGTGGTGGGATACAGAATGGGCAGAGGTTGAACAAGATGGTTGATATATATCATTGAGGTGGTGGGATACAGACTGGACAGAGGTTGAACAAGATGGTTGATATATATCATTGAGGTGGTGGGATACAGACTGGACAGAGGTTGAACAAGATGGTTGATATATATCATTGAGGTGGTGGGATACAGGCTGGACAGAGGTTGAACAAGATAGTTCATATATATCATTGAGGTTGTGGGATACAGGCTGGACAGAGGTTGAACAAGATGGTTGATATATATCATTGAGGTGGGGGATACAGGCTGGACAGAGGTTGAACAAGATAGTTCATATATATCATTGAGGTTGTGGGATACAGGCTGGACAGAGGTTGAACAAGATGGTTGATATATATCATTGAGGTGGTGGGATACAGGCTGGACAGAGGTTGAACAAGATAGTTCATATATATCATTGAGGTTGTGGGATACAGGCTGGACAGAGTTTGAACAAGATGGTTGATATATATCATTGAGGTGCTGGGATACAGGCTGGACAGAGGTTGAACAAGATGGTTGATATATATCATTGAGGTGGTGGGATACAGGCTGGACAGAGATTGAACAAGATGGTTGATATATATCATTGAGGTGGTGGGATACAGGCTGGACAGAGGTTGAACAAGATGGTTGATATATATCATTGAGGTGGGGGATACAGGCTGGACAGAGGTTGAACAAGATAGTTCATATATATCATTGAGGTTGTGGGATACAGAATGGACAGAGGTTGAACAACACGGTTCATATATATCATTGAAGTGGTGGGATACAGACTGGACAGACGTTGAGCAAGACGGTTGATATATATCATTGAGGTGGTGAGATACAGACTGGACAGAGGTTGAACAACACGGTTCATATATATCATTGAAGTGGTGGGATACAGACTGGACAGACGTTGAACTAGACGGTTGATATATATCATTGAAGTGGTGGGATACAGACTGGACAGGTTGAACAAGATGGTTGATATATATCATTGAGTTGGAGGATACAGGCTGGACAGAGGTTGAACAAGGTTGAAAAATATCATTGAGGTGGAGGATACAGGCTGGACAGTGTTTGAACAAGATGGTTCATATATATCAGTGAAGTGACGGGATACAGGCTGGGCAGAGGTTGAAAAAGATCGTTGATCAAGGGCAACCTCTGATGGTCCTCCAGCAATACACAGATCCTGAAATAATAGTACTCACTAGTAGATAACAGATTCCAATATAACAAAGCCAGAACAAACAATAGGAACTTTGGTGTATGTCCTTTTCTACTCTACACACTTTATCAATGCACCACACAACGTTTCCCACCCCGGCATTTCACATCTTCATCCGGCTACCGCTCTTCCTTTAACTGAATGAAATAGCGGAGAACTGTGGACACAGCAGAGCACATCATAGAAACCAACCTCCCCTCCATGGACTCTCTGTACACTTCCTACTGCCTCAGTTAAGCAGCAAACATAAGGAAAGCTCCCTACAACCCTGAACACTTCTCACTTCTAATGCTCCACAGAGTCGAAGATAAAATAAAACAGAATCATGGCACTGGGCTCAAGGACGGTGTCCATTCTGCTGTTAGAAGCGAACAGCGTGATGAGTGGACTCCTGACCTCACAGTCTGAATCAATGTGACCTTGCACCACATATCTACCTACACTGCACTTTCTCTGTAACCAGAATGACTTGTTTTACCTCAATGTACTGCTGCAATGTATTGATCTGTGTGGACAATACCGGAGACAAGATTTTCACTCAACCTCTGTACATGGAAAACAAATAAATATCCCCCATTGCAATGGTGAGGAAATATTAGACAGCCTGAGTTGCTTCTTTGGAAATTCTGAAGGGAGTGTACGCAGTTCTAGTGGAAAGCGGCCAATGAGTGAGTGGGCCAGTGAAGGAGCGGAGCTTTGAGGGTTTGACTCGGGAGGCTTCAACGAGAAGAGGTGGAGGGCGAGCTTGTTCCCAGGTAGTCTTTTCAATGCCTCCTGAGACGGTGATGTGCCTCTCTTGTGAGATGTGGCAGTCTTGGGGAAACTCCCCTCTCCCGCAGAGTCACATCTGCCAGAAGTGCTCGCTGCTGGTCCATCTGGAAGACCATGTGAGGAATCTGGAGCAGCAGCTGGATTACCTTCAATTCATATGGGAGAATGAGGCAGTCATAGATGAGAGCTACAGGAAGGTTGTCACATCTAGGTTGCCTGAAGCAGGTCGTTGGGTGACAGTCCGAGGGGGGAAAGCGAAGGAGAGTAGACAGGTAGTGCAGAGCACCCCTGTAGCCACTCCCCTGAATAATATGTTTACCATCCTGTATACTGTTGGCAGGGACGACCGGCCAGGTGTGAGCCACTGTAGCAGGGCCTCTGCCACTGAGTCTGACCCTGATGTGCAGAAGGATGGGATGGAGGAGAGCTGACATCATTGGAGACTCAGGGAAGCAGACAGGAGATTTTCTGGATGTGAGAATGACACGCGCAAGGTTTGTTGCCTCCCGGGTGCCAGGGTCCGGGATGTCTCTGACCGGGTGCATGACATCCTGGGACGAGAGGGAAAGTAACCAGAAGTCGTGACACATGTTGGTACCAACAACATAGGCAGGAAGAGGGATGAGGTCCTGAAGTGTGAGATTCTGGAACTAGGCAGAAGGCTGAAGAACAGGACCTCAAGGGTGGCGTTCTCAGGATGGCTGCCATTGCTCCTTGATAGTGAGGTTAAGAATTGGAGGAGATGGCAGTTGAAGGCGTGGCATAGGAATTGGTGCAAGGGGCAGTGTTTTATATTTTTGGATAATTGGGCTCTCTTCTGGGGAATTTGGGACCTGTAGAGATTGGATGTGTTGCGCCTGAACCCGAGGGGGAGCAACATCCTTGGAGGTAGGTTTGCCAGCAGGGTTCGGGAGGGTTTAAACTAATTTGCAAGGCGGATGGGACCCGGACCGTTAGAACAGTGGAAGAAGTGCATGGAGTAAAGCCAGATCTAACATATCTCTGAGGAAGGAGAAGCAGAATAAAGGGTGTAAACTTAATAAGGTAGAAGGGCTAAAGTACGTGTACGTCAATACAATATGCACCAGGAACAAAGGTGATGAACTGAGAGCTTGGTTACGTACATGGAATTATGATGTAGTGGCCGATACAGAGACTTGGCTGACACCAGGGCAGGAATGGATTCTCAATATTCTTGGATTTCAGTGCTTTAAAAGGGATAGAGGTGGGATGGCATTACTGGTACAGGATACTATTATAACTACAGAAAGGGTGTGTAATATAGCAGTGTCCTCTTTTGAGTAAGTATGGGTGGAAGTCAGGAACAGGAAGGGAGCAGTTACTCTATTGGTGGTATTCTATTGCCCCCTGGTAACAGCAGAGATACTGAGCAGCAGATTGGGATGCAGATTTTGGAAAGGTGCAAAAATAAAAGGATTATCATGGGTGACTTTATCTTCCCTAATATTGATTGGCACCTGATTAGTTCCAAGGGTTTAGCTGGGGAAGAATTTGTTAAGTGTGTCCAGGACGGATTTCGGTCTCAGTCTGTTGACAGGCTGACTAGGGGGAATGCCATATTAGATCCAGTATTAGGTAACGAAATGGGTCAGGTCACAAATCTCTCAGTGGGTGAGCATCTGGGGGACAGTGATCACCGCTCCCTGGCATTTAGCATTATCATGGAAATGGATAGAATCGGAAAGGACAGGGAAATTTTTAATTGGGGAAGGGCAAATTATGAGGTTATAAGGCTAGAACTTGCGGGTGTAGATTGGGTTGATGCTTTCGCAGGGAAATGTACAATGGACATGTGGTCGATGTTTAAGGATCTCTTGCAGGTTGTTAGGGATAAATTTGTTCTGTTAAGGAAAATAAATAATGGTAGGGTGAAGGAACCATGGGTGACAAGTGAGGTGGAAAATCTAGTCATGTGGAAGAATGCAGCATACATGAGGTTTGGGAAGCAAGAATCAGTTGGGTCCTTTGGGGAATATAGGGCAGCAAGAAAGGAGCTTAAGGAGGGGTTGAGAAGAGCAAGACGGGGGCATGAGAAGGCCTTGGCGAGTAGGTTAAGGGAAAACTGCAAGGCAATCTTCAAATATATGAAGAACAAAAGGATGACAGGAATGAAGGTAGGAACGATTAGAGATAATTGTGGGAAGATGTGCCTGGAGGCTGTGGAAGTGAGCGAAGGCTTCAGTGAATACTTCTCTTCGGTATTCACCAATGAGAGGGAACTTGATGACGGTGAGGACAATATGAGTGAGATTGATGTTCTGGAGAATGTTGATATTAAGTGAGAGGAGGTGTTGGAGTTGTTAAAATACATTGGGGAGGAAAAGTCCCCGGGTCTGACGCTTCTCCACTTCTACTTCCCCAGGGTGCTCCACGAGGCGAGGGAAGAGATTGTTGATCCTCTGGCTAGGATCGTTATGTCCTCGTTGTCCACGGGAATGGTACCGGAGGATTGGAGGGAGGCAAATATTGTCCCCTTGTTCTATAAAGGGAGTAGGGATAGTCCGGGTAATTATAGTCCAGTGAGCCTTACGTTACGTCTGTGGTGGGAAAGCTGTTGGAAAATATTCTTAGAGATAGGATGTCTGGGCATTTAGAGAATCACAGTCTGATCCGGGACAGTCAGCATGGCTTTGTGAAGGGCAGATCGTGACTAACAAGCCTGATAGAGTTCTTTGAGGAGCTGACCAGGCATATAGATGAGTGTAGTGCAGTGGATGTGATCTATATTTAACCAGGTAACCATATAACAATTACAGCACGGAAGCAGGCCGTCTTGGCCTTTCTAGTCTGTGCCAACGCTTACACTCACCTAGTCCCAGTGGCCCGCACTCTGCCCATAACCCTCCATTCCTTTCCTGTCCATATACCTATCCAATTTTACTTTAAATGACAATACCAAACTTGACTTTACCACTTCTACTGGAAGCTCGTTCCACACAACTACCACGCACTGAGTAAAGAAATTGCACCTCGTGCTGCCCTTAACCTTTTGCCCCTAAACTCTCAAATCATTTCCTCTTGTTTGAATCTTCCCTCCCCTCAATGGAAAAAGCCTATCCACGTCAACTCGATCTATCCCTCTCATCATTTTAAATATCTCTATCAAGTCCCCCCCTCAACCTTCTACGCTCCAAAGAATAAAGTCCTAACTTGTTCAGCCTTTCCCTGTAACTTAGGTGTTGAAACCCAGGTAACATTCTAGTAAATCTTCTCTGTACTCTCTCTATTTCTTTGATATCTTTCCTATAATTCGGTAACCAGAACTGTACCAATGCCTTGTACAATTTTAACATTACATCACAACTCTTGTACAATATGCTTTGATTTATAAAGGCCAGCATACCAAAAGATTTCTTCACCACCCTATCCACATGAGATTCCACCTTCTGGGAACCTTGCACCATTATTCCTAGATCACTCTGTTCTACTGCATTCTTCAACGCCCTACCTTTTATGATGTATGCCCTATTTGGATTATTCTTACTAAAATGTAGTACCTCACACTTATCAGCATTAAACTCCTTCTGCCATCATTCAGTCCACTCTTCTAACTAGCCTAAATCTTTCTGCAAGCTTTGAAAACCTACTTCATTATCCACAACGCCACCTACTTTAGTATCATCTGCATACTTATTAATCCAATTTACAACCCCATCATCCAGATCATTAATGTATATGACAAATAACATTGGACCCAATACAGATCCCTGAGGCACACCACTAGTCACCGGCCTCCAACCTGACAAGTGGTTATCCATCGTTACTCTCTGGCATCTCCCATCCAGCTACTGTTGAATCCATTTTACTATGTCAATATTAATACCTAACGATTGAACCTTCCTAACTAACCTTCCATGCGGAACCTTGTTAAAGGCCTTACTGAAGTCCATATAGAGAACATATGTTGATTTACCCTCATCAACTTTCCTCGTAATCTCTTCAAATAATTCAATAAGATTTGTCAAACATGACCTTCCACGCACAAATCCATGTTGACTCTTCCTAATTAGACCCTGTCTATCCAGATAATTATATATACCATATCTAAGAATACTTTCCATTAATTTACCAACCACTGACATTAAACCTACAGGCCTATATTTGCTAGGTTCACTGTTAGAACCCTTTTTAAACAATGGAACACATGTGCAATACGCCAATCCTCCGGCACCATCCCCGTTTCTAATGACATTTGAAATATTTCTGTCAGAGCCCCTGCTATTTCTACACCAACCTGTCTCAAGGTCCTAGGGAATATCCTGAGCAGGACTCGGAGATTGATCCACTTTTATATTCCTTAAAAGCGCCAGTAATTCCTCCTCTTTAATGGTCATAGTTTCCATAACTTCCCTACGTGTTTCACTTACCTTACACAATTCAATATACTTCTCCTTAGTGAATAACAAAGAATTGTTCAAAATCACTCCCATCTCTTTCGGCTCCACACATAGCTGTCCACTCTGATTCTCTAAGAGACCAATTTTATCCCTCACTATCCTTTTGCTATTAATATAACTGTAGAAACCCTTCGGATTTATTTTCACCTTACTTGCCAAAGCAACCTCATATTTTCTTTTAGCTTTTCTAATTTCTTTCTTAAGATTCTTCTTACATTCTTTATATTCCTCAAGCACCCCATCTCCTCCATGCTGCCTATATTTATTGTAGTTATCTCTCTTGAACCTAACAAAGTTTCCAAAATCCCTTGAAAACCATGTCTCTCTCAAACTTTTAACCTTTCCTTTCAACCTAACCGAAACATGAAGATTCTGTACCCTCAAAATTTCACCTTTAAATGACCTCCATTTCTCTATTACATCCTTCGCAAAAAACAAATTGTCCCAATCCACTCCTTCTAAGTCATTTCGCATCTCCTCAAAGTTAGCCTTTCTCCAATCACAAATCTCAAACCTGGGTCTAGACCTATCCTTCTTCATAATTATATTGGAACTAGTGGTATTGTGATCACTGGACCCGAAGTGCTCCCCAACACATACGTTCGTCACCTGACCTATCTCATTCCCTAACAGGAGATCCAACACTGCCCCTTCTCTAGTCCGTACCTCTATGTATTGCTGCAAAAAACTATCCTGCACATATTTTACAAATTCCAAACCATCCAGTCCTTCTACAGAATGGGCTTCCCAGTCTATGTGTATAAAATTAAAATCTCCCACAATCACAACCTTGTGCTTACTACAAATATCTGCTATCTCCTTACAAATTTGTTTCTCCAATTCTCGCTCCCCAGTAGGTGGTCTATAATACACCCCTATAAGTGTTACTACACATTTTCCCATTCCTCAATTCCACCCAAATAGTCTCCCTAGATGAGCCCTCTAATCTATCCTGCCAAAGCACCGCTGTAATATTTTCTCTAACAAGCAATGCAACACCTCCCCCTCTTGCCCCTCTGATTCTATCACACCTGAAGCAACGAAATCCAGGAATACTTAGTTGCCAATCACAACCCTCCTGCAACCATGTTTCACTAACAGCTACAACATCATATTTCCAGATATCAATCCATGCTCTAAGCTCATCCACCTTTCTTACAATGTTCCTAGCATTAAAATAGATCAATTTAAGAAACTCTCCACCTCTTCCTCTCTGCTTATCCCTAACAATGCAATCAACTTCATTATCTTTTCCTTCCTTCTCCCCTTCATCTTCAGTCAGAGCGCTCCCCTTCACTATCACCTTCCTATCCTCCCTTACACACTGTCTACTAGCTTTCTCTATTTGTGAATTAACCTCCTCTCCCCTAGTCTCTTCAAATTGATCCCCACCCCCCAATCATTCTAGTTTAAATTCTCCCTAGTAGCCTTAGCAAATCTCCCCGCCAGGATATTAGTCCCCCTATGATTCAAGTGTAACCCGTCCTTTTTTTACAGGTCACACCTGCCCCAAAAGAGGTCCGAATGATCCAGAAATCTGAATTCCTGTCCCCTGCTCCAATCCCTGAGCCACGCATTTATCCTCCACCTCGTTCCATTTCTACTGTCACTGCCGCGTGGCACAGGCAGTAATCCCGAGATTAGTACCTTGGCAGTCCTTCCTCTCAACTGCCTTCCTAACTCCCTATATTCTCCTTTCAGGACCTCTTCCCTTTTCCTACCTATGTCATTGGTACCTACATGTAACACGACCTCTGGCTGTTCCCCCTCCCACTGCACGATATCTTGGACGCGATCAGAAACATAGGCACAAGGCACCAGGGAGGCAAATTACCATCCGGGTCTCCTGATCGCGTCCGCAGAATCGCCTATCTGACCCCCTAACTATCAAGTCTCCTATTACTAATGCATTCCTCTTACTTTCCCTACCCTTCTGAGCTTCGGACTCTGTGCCGGAGGTACGGCCACTGTTGCTTCCCCCAGGTAGGCTGTCCCCCACCCACAACAGTTCTCAAACAGGAGTACTTATTGTCAAAGGGTACAGCCACTGCGGTACTCTCCAGTACCTTCCTCCTCCCATCTGAGTTTCTTTCCAGTGTCCACAGAATCGTCTGTCTGACCCCCTAACTATAGTCCCCTATCTCTGCTGCCTTCCTCTTCATTTCCTCGCCCTTCTGAACCATAGGGCCAGACTCCGTGCCAGAGGTGTAGCCGTTGTTGCCCCCTCCAGCAGTACTCGAACAGGAGAACTTATTGTCAATGGGGACAGCCACAGGGGTATTCACTTGTACCTGCTTCTTGCCCTTCCCTCTCATAACCGTGATCCACCTGTCCGCCTCCTGTGTTCCCGGTGTGACCACCCGCCTGTAACTCCTCTCTATCACCTCCTCACTCTCCCTGACCAGAGGAATGCAATCGAGCTGCAACTCCAGTTCCCTAACACGGTCCCTTCGGAACTGCAGCTCGCCGCACCTGGCCCAAATATGGACGTCCGGGAGGCTATGAGACTCCAGGACTTCCCACATCCGACACAGAGTACAACAAGCTGCCCTCACACTCATACTTCCCCTTTCCTCAAATAACAGGAAATACGGAAACCTAAACCTACCTTGCCTCGCCCGCTTCCGCCTAAGCTCATTGAACCCAAGCCCTTTAGCCTTCTCTCTGCTCCCGCCTCACTCCGCTACCCACAAAACGACGCTGCTCACTGCATAAGGCTGTGTGCTTTTTAAATCTTCCCCGCTTCACAGCCCGACGTCACACGCCTGCGCAGTCCCACCTCTCTTAACTCCGATGAGAATGAGAAAAATTCAAGATGGCTCCCGCACAATCCCATTCGGATCCTCCTCCTTCCTTCTCCAAACATCGATTTTAGTAAGACATTTGACAAGGTTTCACACGGAAGGCTTATTCAGAAAGTCAGTAGGCATGGGATCCAGGGAATTCAGAATTGGCTTGCCTACAGAAGGCAGAGAGTCGTGGTGGAGGGAGTACGTTCAGATTGGAGGGTTGTGACTTGTGGTGTCCCACAAAGATCTGTCCTGGGACCTCTACTTTTTGTGATTTGTATTAACGACCTGGATGACGGGTAGAAGGGTGGGTTGGCAAGTTTGCTGACGACACTAAGGTTGGTGGTGTTGTAGATAGTGTAGAGGATTGTCAAAAATCACAGAGAGACATTGATAGGATGCAGAAATGGGCTGAGAAGTAGCACTTCTCAGAGTTCAAACCGGAGAAGTGTGAGGTGGTACACTTTGGAATGACACACTTCAAGGCAGAGTACAAAGTAAATGGCAGGATACTCGGTAGTGTGGAGAAGCAGAGGGATCTGGGAGTACATGTGCACAGATCCCTGAGAGTTGCCTCACAGGTAGATAGGGTAGTTAAGAAAGCTTATGGTGTGTTAACTTTCATAAGTCGAGGTACAGAGTTTAAGAGTCGCGATGTAATGATGCAGCTCTATAAAACTCTGGTTAGGCCACGCTTGGCGTATGTGTCCAGTTCTGGTCGCCTCACTATAGGAAGGATGTGGAAGCATTTGAAAGGGTAAAGAGGAGATTTACCAGGATGCTAGGACTTCACTCTTTGGAGAGAAGGAGGATGAGAGGAGACATGATCGAGTTGTACAAGATATTAAGAGGAATAGATAGAGTAGATAGCCAGCGCCTCTTCCCCGGGGCACCACTGCTCAGCACAAGAGGACATGGCTTTAAGGTAAGGGGATTTCAAGGGGGATATTATAGGAAGTTATTTTCACTCAGAGAGTGTTTGGTGTGTGGACTGCACTGCCTGAGTCAGTGGTGGAGGCTGATACACACAGTAGCAATCATATGACATTATGATCATATCCCGATGGGGAATTTGCCTGGCAACCCATTTACTTCAGACATACATCAACCAACATCGCATTTATTCTGCAAGTACTTGTACCGTTCCTCGTCAGAGAACGATGGGGAAAAAACATTAATTTCACTACGTTTCTTATTTGTTAGAGTGCGCTGTTGGTATGTGTAATTAGTAACAGGACATTCACCCCCTCAGTCCTGTTCCGCCATTCTCTATGATCACAGCTGGACAGTTATCTCAGAGACTCATGCCTGCGACCGCCTGGACCAATTCACTTCCTTGTCTGTCAAGGATCTCTCCGCTGCGGAATTAAACTCACTGAAAATAATCCCTACTTCTTGTTTCATTTGAGGAAGAGAAATCCAAGCACACACTACTACCACCCCAAATAGCGTGTGGAATTAGTAACCGGACATTCGCCCCGTCAGTCCTGTTCCGACATTCCCAATGATCACAACCGGTCTGTGATCGCAGTGGGACATCCGTGCGACCGCCTGGAACACCTCACTCCCTTGTCTGTCCAGAAACTGTGCCCTGCGGAATTTAAAACATTGAAAAAAACCTCTGCTTCTCATTTCCTTTGAAAACAGTTCCAACTCATAAAAATAACATCATCTACCTTCACCTGTTTCAGCTTCCCCTGGAATAGCAAATGATAGTATTGATACGGTAGAAAAACGAGAAATAATTACAGTGACAAGTGGGGTTATTGAAACACCATAACACAGCCCAGTCCAGACCCTGTGCTAACCTGGTGCTGGACTCCTGAGTCTGGTTTGAGTGAATCCGAGCATCTGAGACCCTAACAGTAAGTGTGCACAATCTGAGCAATGTTCAGTTGGTAACATGCTCATAAACCTGAACTTCAGGCTATTCAGCATGTTAAGCCACACCTTGTTCTGCAACGCTTGTAGTGAAAAACGCAAAAACTCGTTTCTAACATGTGGTTAGAGCCAAAAGTACTACTTCATTGCGCGACCTTTCGGTGGAAAATTTGATCTACTCCAGGGATGGAGAACAACCTGCATCCTGCTTCGGTTCTGTTGGTGTCGTCCGTTTGATTTATTGGTCACCTTGTGACCAGTTTATTGTCGGATTATAAACTCGAGCAGCAGTTCAGGGCAAAGATCGCTGTGGGTTTATTGCACAGAGACAGCAGAAGGAAGGGCGCTGTCAACTCTTGTAAAATATTCTGCATTTGGAGTCATTTATACTTTGTTTCGTTTTGAACATTGACATTCCCTAAGTGTGTCCCAGATGCCTGGAGCTGACTTGAAGGTCAACCTGTTTAGAAAGAACCATTTTTAACAGATGTCCGCAGTTGGTCCATTACAGTAATGGGCCAATTGTGCAGCAACTGTGCCGAGATAACAACCGGTCAAAGTCGACAGCGAGATAAGAACGCCCTTCCCCTTCACTTTATTGCTCACTTACTGGAAACAAGTCACCATGTCAACATAGAATCAAATGAAACTATGATCATTTCCTGCTGGCCAATTTGGCAGGCATTGACCTTATTTTACAAATACATCTACTGTTCCACGTCTGAGATTGATGGAGAAACACCAGAAACTAAATTCACTTTGTCTCTGATCTCTGAGTGTGCGGCTTGTATGTTGAATTAGTAACAGGACTTTCGGCCCCTCACTCCTGTTCCGCCATTCTCAGCAGGATTTAGCAGGACTGTGATCTCAGTGACACATCCCCGCGACCGTCTGCAACACTTCACTCCCTTGTCTGTTCAGAATCTGTGTTCGGCGGAATTAAACACATTGAAAGAAAGCTCTGCTTCCCTTTTCCTTTGTGGAAGAGAATTTCAAAGAGACACGCGTTCCAGCTCAGAAAAATAACCTCATCTATCTTCATCTGTTTCAGCTCCCCCCTACAGTAGCAAACGTGTTCTCCACATTCCTGTCTAGACTCCGTGTGATATTCAATGTCCCCAGCAAGGGCTCAACTCAATGGATCTAACCACCAGTGGAAAAAATCTCCTCACCTCCTAAATAACAGCGAATGCAATCAACTCCCCGTCTTAGTCGAATGCCAGCGAATACAGCGCAGTGGTCAGCGTTGAAGTGGACGGGCAATCGCAGCGGAAGCACCCCGGACATGCACTCAGCGGTCACATTATTAGGTTATATTATTATATTATTATTATTATATTATTAGGTTCATAGTAAAGTGCCCAATGAGTGTAAAATTTGCTAATTTTATCTACAGCCAGTGAAAATTACCACAATATCTGTTAATATAAATATCACTGCCGGATCTACCTCGTCTTTCCGTAAAGCCATGCAATTTCAATGATAATATTGATATGGTAGAATTATTAGTAATACTGCCGTTACAAATGTGCTTATTAAAACACCGTATACAACATATACAGAATAATCGAACACCCAGATCCGTAAAGCCGCGCGATTTCAATGATAATATTGATAGAACCAAAGAACACCACCACTTCAGCACAGTACAGGACCTTCAGCCCTCCATGTTGTGCCGATTCATGTAATCTTTAAAAAAGTACTAAACCCACACTACCCCATAACCCTCCGTTTTTTTTTATATGGTAGAAACATTAGAAATATTACCGTTACAAGTGGACTTATTAAAACGCCATAACACTCCCGAATACAATCCATGTTCCTACCTGATGCAGAACACCTGGGTCTGGTTTCTGCGAATCCGAGCATCTAAAATTAATATCCCTAACAGTAAGTGAACACACCCTGAGCAATGTTCAGTTGATAACACACTCATAAACCTGAACTTCACCCTATTCAGCATGTAACGCCACACCCTGTTCCACAGCGCTTGTGTTAAACCAGAGAAAGACTCACCTTGCTTTAATGAGTCTTTCTAACTTGTGGTCCGAATCAGAATTAATACTTCAGTGCGCAAAATTTTACCACCTCCAGAGAGGAATCATAACCCGCATCCTGGTTCCGTTCGGTTGGTGCCGTCACTTGGATTAATTATTCACCTCGGGACCAGTTTATTGTCAGATTATAAACCCCAGCGACAGCCCAGGGCAAATATCGCTGTGGGTTTATTGCACAGAGACTGCAGAAGGAAGGGCGCTCTCCACTCTGATGGAATATTATGCATTTGGAATAATGTCCTCTTTTGATCAGCGGACATTCCCTTTCTCCAGATTTAACTGTGCCCCTGTAGCCTGGACGTGCTCTGATTTTAAGTTGGCTAATTTAAAAGCCACCCTTAACAGCTGTGCGCTGTTGTACCATTAGGGTAATGGGCAAGTGGGGAGCGGCTGTGCCAAGATTGCTATCTCCCAGAGATAACTACCGGTCAAAGCCGACAGCAAGATATGGATGCCCTTCTCCTTCAGTTTATTGTTCACTTACTGGAAACAAATTGCAGGATCACAGCACCATCATATGAAATTTAGACTATTTCCCGCTGGTGATTTTGACAGACGGCACATTTACTTTATACATATATCAACCGTTTTTCATCAGTGAGTGATGGATGAACTCGAAACATTAAAATTCATGGGGTCTCTTAATTGTCGGATGTTGTTGCTGGCATATTGAATTAGTAGCAGGATATTCGGATATTGAGGAAATAACAGAGGTTAGAGAGAGGTGAATACGTTGATGTTGGGTACTTGGGGTTTCGAAAGGCCTGTGACAAGGTGCCACACTCGAGGCTGCCTAGCAAGCTACGAGCCCGCGGTGTTACAGGAAAGGTTCCAGCATGGATAAATCGGTGCCTGATTGGAAGGAGGCCTTATGGTCTTATGGAAATGCAGCTTCCCTGGAGGAGGAGGAAAGAGGACACACGAACAGGTGGAACCAGCTGTGGGAAGACATGGTTTGTCAGCTCTGAGAACGAGTTGACTGTACCATAACCTTCAGACTGAATCAGAAAACCATTCTGAGGGTATTTGAAATGTCAGACGCAGGGGAGATGTGATCACATGTGCAGAGGGCAGGGGTTGTGTCTCCATCAGACCCTCAGTGAGATGGTTCAAGTTACAATGTGCAGGGATGAAAGCACAGTGTTTGGGGCCGGATGTAATCACTGATTCTGACACAGTGAGAGGGTTAATTTTGCTGTAAGGAAGCAACATTAATGGAAGAAGACACAGGAACTTCATCAGTTGCCAGTTGTTTAGCTGACGTGTCCAATTTATTGCTACCTTGACTGAAACAGATACTCACAGTGGTGACAAAGGGGTTCAGTCTGGTTTATTTCACGTTGGAGAGGGGTGTGGAGATTTGAAATCAATGCCTTGCGGTGCCACCATCGTTAATTGAGCATGTCCGGAGTGATGGATCACACAGCACGGAAACAGGCCTTTGGCCGGCCATACCTGTTCTGACCATCCACTCACTGTCTACACTGGTCCCATTTATCCGCACTTGGTTCACAGCCGACTGTATCTCGGCAGTTTGAATGCTCATCCTCTTCGTAAATGTTGTGAAGGGACCTGCCTCCACCACCACCTCGGGCAGTGTGTTCCAGATTTCAGCTACACTCTGAGTGAAAAATCTCTTCCTCAGATACCCCTAAACCTCTACATCCTCTGCTTAAATCTGTGCCCTCTGATCGGTGACACCTCTGTCCCAGGATCGGGGCTGATCTGGGCATCAGTGAGGCCTTTGATAAGGTTCACATGGTAAGTTGCTGTGGAAAGTCAGATCACACGGGATCCAGGGAGAGCTGGCTCACTGGATGCACAGTTGTCTTGATGGTAGGAAGCAGAGAGTGATGGTGAGAGGCTGTTTATTGGACTCGAATCCCGGGCCTAGTGAGGTTCCCCAGGGTTACACCCCATTGCTCTCATTATTCATTCATATTTAATTATATTTGCATTTGCAGTTTGTTGAATTCTCTGCTCCACTTGATCTTTCATTGAACCTGTTACTATTCTATAGATTTGCTAAGCATTCCAGTAGGAAAAACAATCTCAGGGTTGTACGTGGTGACATATATGTACTCTGATAATAACATTTACTTTGAACGTCAACCATTATTGTCATCTAGATCAATAATTTGGTTAAGAATGTACAGGATATGGAGAGTAGGTTTGCAGCAAGTTCAATTACTTTTTCTGAAAGATATTCAGTATAATCTCTCTGCTCTGTTTTCCTCTCTGCATTTGACCCCTTACCGTCTTCCCTCTCTGCCCCGTCCTCCCTCTCACCCTGACATTGGACATACGTTCAGGGTGAAAGTGAATTATTTTTGGGGAATCTGAAGGGGAATTCTTCACTCAGAGGTTGGTGAGAGTGTGGAATGAGCTGCCAGTGGAAGTGGAGGATGTGGGTTTGATTTAGACACCAAAACGGAATTTGTGTGAGGACGTGGATGGGAGGTGTATGGAGGCTCTGCTGCAGGTAGCTGGAACTGGGCAGCAACAAAAAAAAACAGGTCGGCATGGACTAGAAGGGCCGAGCGGCCTGTTTCTGAGCTGCTGCTCTCTGTGACTCTAATAATATTCTGATTTGTAATTTCCATAGTCAGTACTTTGCTACTTATGACTGAACACAGACATTTACCCAAACATTAGAGAATGTTATTACTACTGAGTGGGGGTCTGTATATAATCCCCATCAAGGTCTTTGTACCCTTGCAGTTTCCTAGCTCTACCCACAATGATTCATGACCTTCCTACCCCATGTCACCTCTTTCTAATGATTTGATTTCATTTTTCACCAAGAGTCACGCCACCCTTTCTGCCGACCTGTCTGTCCTTTATAAACAGTGTGTATCATTGGATGTTAAACTCCCAGCTGTAATATTCTTTCAGCCACGATTCAGTGACACCCACAATATAATACATGCCAATCTGTAACTTTGCTGCATTCATCTATTATTCCGTATACTGCTCGCCTTCAACTGTAACACCGTCAGTCTTGTACTCTCCCTTGCCCATTTTGTCTGCGTTGTACGTTGCAGCTCATCCCATTGACTGTAGTTTTGCCCTATCATCAGCCTCGCCTTTCTAGCAGTATCACTGTAACACTGCCTCTGTTTGTGAACCAACTACCCAGGTTCTGGAAAACCTGCCCACAAGGATATTGGTTCCCCTGGGATTCTGGTGTAACTCTTCCCTTTTGTACAGGTCATAACTTGCCCAGACGAGATCCCAATCGTCCATATATCTGAACCTCTGCCTCCTGCACCAGTTCCCCAGCCACTGCCAAATCATTTTAATCTTGTCCTCTCTGGCACGTGGCACAGCAGGCAATTCAGAGATTACTACATTGTAGGTCCTGTTTCTCAGCTTTCTACACCGAGCTTCCTGTATTATCTCCCAGGAACCCCTTCATTTCTCCTGCCCATGTCATACACCAAGGCATCTGGCTGCTCACCCGGCAATGGACCCGATCTGAGACATCCCTGACCCTGTCACCTGGAAGGCAACATACATCCAGAATCTCATTTCTGTTCCTCTGACTATGGAATCTTTTATACCCACTGTTGACCTCTTCACTTCTGTTCTCTTCCAAGCCAGAGACTCAGAGGTTGCGTTTCCAGCTGATAGGTCGTCCCTCTCGCTCGGTGTATACTCTAACTATTATTGGGGACACGTCCACGGGGCTTGTCTGCACTAGCTGCTCATTTCGCTTCCTTCTGCTGACAGTCACCAAGTTACTCTCCTCCTGCAACCTAGGGGTGACTAACTCCTTGTATCTCCGAACTGAAACTTAAACCATACCGGTACCCGAGAAGAGTGTGGTTAAATTCCTCAATGACTATCGCCCTGTGGCACTTACATCCACAGTTGAAGTGTTTTGACGGGCTGGTGTTGAAGCATATCAGCTCCTGTCTGAACAGTAACCTGGATCCACTCCAATTTGTCTACTGAAACAACAGATCTACAGCACATCTTCTACGTCTTCAGTGATCAACGTTAATTCTGAATTGTAAAGCATTTGAGCCTGATCGCCTCACAGTACAATTCCCCTGACGAGGTGAATTAAGTTTCTGTGTGCTGCACATGACCATTTCCATAATGCCCATGTGTTACCGATAAAATAGTTTTTGCTGCTCTTTTCAGCCTCAATATCCCGTCTCTGACAGGGAAGTGCGATACTGTGCCAAGTTCAAATGTGTTTGCACTTCGCGATTAGTATGCATAGATTTCAGGATGTTACATTCCCTTAAGATTAACCCACCCTTGTCATCACGACCATGTTCTGCTCACGGTCTTGTCTATGCCATCCAGTTGTGGGAAACAGGGGAATGAATACATAGATCCAGATCTCATTCTTGATAATACCCGGGATGAGGCTGAGTGGATTGACTAATTCGGAAATAAACTCTGTGGTAATTTTTTGAAGTGCACCTGTACACCAGCTCGTTAATGCTGATCAACAAATCACGTGGCACCAGCTCAGTTACTTTAATGAAAACATGCAGAGATGGTCAAGATGTCAAGATGTTGTTCAAAACAAACATCAGATTCGAGAAAAATGTGATCTCAGTGACTTTGACAGTGGAATGATTGTTGTTTCCAGCCGGAGGAGTATGAACATCTTTTGGATTGTCACGCACAACTGTCTAGATTTACAGACAATGGTGCGAAATACAAACAAACAAACATCCAATGAGTGGCAGTACTATACGGGAAAACGCCTTGTTAATGAGAGAGTCCAGAGGAGAATGGCCAGACTGATTCAAGCTACCGGGGGGTGGGGGGCGCAGTAACTATAATCAGCACAGGCTGCAACAGCAGTGTGCAGAAAAGCATCACTGATCACTGAACATTTTGAACTTGGCAGCGAACGGGTTACAGCAGCAGAAGACCATAAGAGCTTAAGACATAGGATCATAATAAGGACATCTGGCCAATCAAGTCTGCTCCACCTTTCAATTATAGCTGATCCTTTCTGTTCAATCTGTGTCTGAATCCCAGTTCCTGGCCTTCTCCCCGTAAACTTTGATGCCATGTCCAAGACCACAAACATACACTCAGCAGCTACTTTATTAAGTACAGGAGGTACATACTAAACTGCAGACTTTGATATTTGTATCAACACCCACTGAAACTTAGTACAGGAAACTTTATTTTAAGTATCGCTGCCAGATGCATGTCTGTTTTCCTTAAAAACACACACACAGAAAAAAAATGCTTCCATGTCCCTAATGCCACACAGTTTTAAAGACGATATTGAACAGGATAAACACTGGAAATCCTCTCCTGACGAGGGACGTATTGAAACACCACAACGTACCTCACCCAGTACGGTCTCTGTGTGTACTTGGTGCTGAGCTTCTCTTTCTGTTCCAGCGAATCCGAGTACCTGAACTTAGTGGGTGCAAACAGAAAGTGAACACACCGTGAGCAATATTCAGTTGATAACAGACATATAAACCTGGGCTTCACATCATTCAGCATGTAGTTCCACACCCTGCTCCACAGCGCATTATATGACACAAAAAGCTGATTCAAGCAAATAATTATATTGTGCTGTTCGGTCCAGGCTTCCTATTGTGCCTCAGTGCACGGTGACACAGATTACATCCAGTATCTGTCCACAACTCGATCTGCGCCAGGGAGCAACCGCGACCCGCATCCCGGCTCCGTTCAGTTGGTGTCAACACACTAATTCATTGCAACACGCTCAGAATGCTGGAGGAACTCAGCGGGCCAGGCAGCATCTATGGAAAACAGGACAGTCGACATTTTGGGCCGAGACCCTACGGCAGCACTGTTTTCTAGAACACCTACACTCCATCCGCCAGAAAAAACGGTATCTCCCAGTGGCCGGCCATTTTAATTCTACTTCCCATGCACATTTTGACATGTCAATATATGGCCTCCTCAGTTGCCATGATGAGGAAACACTCAGACTGGAGAAGAAACACCTTATATTCCGGTAGCCTCTAAACTGATAGCATGAATATCGATTTCTCAAACTTCAGGTAATAGCACCCCTCCCCTCACCATTCCCCATCCCCCTTTCCTTCTCTGGCTTTATCTCCTTGCCTGTCCATCGCCTCCATTGGGTGCTTCTCCCCACTGTTCCTTTTCCATGGCCTTCCGTCCTCTCCTATCAGATTCCCACTTCTCCAGCCCTGCATCTCTCACCAATCAATTTCCCAGCACTTTACTTCATCCCTCAGCCTTCCAGTTTCACCTATCATTTTCTGCCTCTTCCTCACTCCCCTCCCCCTCCTTCTAGCTCTGACCTATCATCTCTTTTTTTGTCCGGTCTTGCTGAAGCATCGTCTGTACTCTTTTCTGTACAGTTTGGCCTACTGAGTTACTCCAGCATTTTGTGTTTGTTGCTTGAATTTCCAGCATCTGCAGATTTTCTCTTGGCATTAATTTGTTGTATATTTGGGGAGCAATTATTTTTCAGACTATAAACGTAGCGATAGGCGAGGGCAAAGGTCCCCGTGATCTTATAGGAAAAGCACAGCTGCAGGACGGGCGCTGTCAACTCTGGTGAAAAGTTATGATTTTGAACACCGAACAGTCCCTTTCGCCAGATTTAACTGTGCCCCAAATGTCTGGAGCACCACTGATCTCAGAGTCAGCCCTTTGATAAAGCAAACTTCAATATTTGTCGACAATGGGGCCATTACAATAACGTGCAAGGCAGCAACTGTGTCGAGATTACAAACTGGAAATAACCACACCCTAATGAGTACAGCAAGATAAGAATATATTTCACCTTGAAATTAGTGTTCACATTAGGAATAAGTAACGATCGATCAGATAAAATTATGATTAATGTGTCTGTTACTTTCCTCCTGTCACTGTGTTTCCTCGCTGTTACTCATACTTTACAAATAGCTGAGCTGTTTCCCTTTACTGAATGATGAAGAATCCCTTTAGCATTAAATTTGCTAGATGTGTTTTGTCAGCCAAAGGATGTTGATGGGAGATTTAATCAAATTCACATGCTGAATTTACTGTGACCGATCTGGTCTGTGATCTCAGCACCTTAATCCTGCTTCTCACCTGTAGCATCTCACTCACTTGTCCTTCAAAGACCATTACAGTGCACAGATTACAGTATTAATTGTAATAATCTGCTTCTGCTGAATATTACGGAGGCCATTCCAATGAGACACCAGACCCAGAGAGCGACAGAGAGAGACACAGAGAGAGAGAGAGAGAGAGAGAGAGAGAGAGAGAGAGAGAGAGAGAGAGAGAGAGAGAGAGAGAGAGAGAGAGAGAGAGAGAGAGAGCATCTCAATTGCCAACTGGCGGTGCCTGCTTTCAGTACAATCTGATATATATTTTTTTTAATTTCCCCTCCCTTTTCTCTCTCTCTCTCTCTCTCTCTCTGACCATTACTCTGCCTGTTCTCCATCTCCCTCTGGTGCTCCCCTTTCTTTCTCCTTTGGCCTCCCGTCCCATGATCCTTTTCCTTCTCTAGCTCTGTATCCCTTTAGCTAAGCACCTTTCCGGCTCTCAGCTTCACCCCACGCCCTCTGGTCTTCTCCTATCATTTCGCGTTTTCCCCTCCCCCTCCTACTTTCAAATCTCTTACTATCTTTCCTTTCAGTTAGTCCTGACGAAAGGTCTTGGCCCGAAACGTCGACAGTGCTTCTCACTATAGATGCTGCCTGGCCTGCTGCGTTCCACCACCATTTTGTGTGTGTCTCTCTGTCAAACCTTCTTTTGATCTCCCACCTACCGACACACTTCTGACAGAAGGGAAACAGCACTGCAGTTGGTGATCCACAACAGGTCTCATCAACCGACTATATAATGGACCATCACATCTTTACACCCCTCCCAGCCCCCACCACCTGCTATAAACTGCAGAGTGGGTAGTTCTCATAATTTCGCCCTCTCCCTGCAGCTACCTACCGAAATATCGTAAATGGTAGACAGATAGTGTCGATCCCGCCAGTGACGGAATAAGCAAAGCGAATCCTCGGTCGGGGATCGGTAAAGCCCCGAGTGTGGACGGATCAGCTTCCTGCTGTTGCAAGCCGTAGCCCGGGGACAGTTCCGAGATGCGGGAAGCTCACACCTCCCGAGCCTTTGCTGATGATTCGGAGCTCGGTTGAAAGTGCGGCGTTTCCGATAACACCTCCAACTACACCGGTTTCCCGCGGGATATGCACAGGAAGTCGATGCATTCAATTAGACGAAAGGAATTATTAATTCATTTAAAAGCAATTCGGTACAGTTCTAATATCGATCAACACAATATGTTATCAACCCCATTCGTGTTCATAAAAGTGGCTAACAGTTTTTGTGATGTTTATATTTCAATATATAGAGCTTCTTACCTTGTACCGCGGCTCCAGGTTCTGTTACCACCCTGTCCCAGTGAGGTTGTGTTACGGGTTCTGTAAGTAATGAACACACCCTGGTTAATGTTCAGTCAGCTCCTGATGATAATCATTAACTAAACATACAGCCTTATCAGCGGTTCTCTCCCTATCCTGTTCTTTTGTACAAGGTACGTTCTGTCTCCAACAAACATCTCCATGGAGATGAAATGTGATCTCATTGATTTTGAGAGTGGAATGTTTGTCGGTGCCAGAGGGAGCAGTTTTATAGACAATGGACAATAGAAAATAGGTGCAGGAGTAGGCCGTTCGGCCCTTCGAGCCAGCAGCGCCATTCAATGTGATCATGGCTGACCACCTGCAATCAGTAACCCGTTCCTGCCCTCTCCCCATATCCCTCGACTCCGCTGTCTTTAAGAGCTCTATCTAACTCTTTCTTGAAAACACCCAGAGAATTGGCCTCTATTGGCTTCTGAGGCAGAGCATTCCGTAGATCCATAACTCTCTGGGTGAAAAAGTTTTTCCTCAACCCTGTTCTAAATAGCCTACCATCCTACCCCTTAAACTGTGGCCTCTTGTGGCCTCGGGAACATGTTTCCTGCCTCTAGCGTGTCCAATCCCTTAATCACATATGTTTCAATCAGATCCCCTCTCATCCTTCTAAATTCCAGTGTTCCAGTGAAAACACTGTCATTCAAGCGTGACGAAAGTTTAACTCTTTGTGGTGCAGGGAAGAGTGACAGAACCAATGACGCAATGTAAACTCCATTAGCTGGGGTCTCGAAGGTCGACTGTTCTTTTCTCCATAGACGCTGCCTGGCCTGCAGAGTTCCTTCAGCATTTTGTGTGTGTTGCTCGGATTTCCAGCATCTGCTGATTACTCTTGTTTCAGAGAGATCTGTGACGGGTCACTGCCCCGTGGGATGTTTCATATGTCACTACCGGGGTGAAAAATGCTTTCTGCTCACATTCAGTAGAAATCACCCAGGAGAGTAATTTTGGTTGACGGCAAAGATTTCGTTTCTCTTAATCCATTTGGACAGTAATTCACTCGTTAACATGAACGTGTCAGGACTCTCTTCTCCCACTAAATTCACTCCCGATCTTGACCAAATCCGAGCCTCGCTCTAAATCCTGAATAGTTGGGCAGAATCATAGACAACACTTACCTCTGATGTTGTAACCGGACGGCGTTCAGTGTGATCCCGGGAAATCACAGTCTGACTTCCCGGGTGACCGACAATGGTCCTGCACCGGTGTGCTCACCTTGTACGGAGAGTTGAGTCTGAGCTGCTGCTCCCGAGGCCACTCGGCTGTGATGTGTCCGCCGCTCATTACAGATGGACAGGGCCGGGTGAGCCGGGGTAGAGCGGGACTGCCGCAGTCCGGGTCACACTAGCTCTCACCGGCTCAGGATGGGTCTGACAGCGGGAGGGGGTGGGAGTGGTCACTCATTACAGATGGACAGGGCCGGGTGAGCCGGGGTAGAGCGGGACTGCCGCAGTCCGGGTCACACTAACTCTCACCGGCTCAGGACGGGTCTGACAGCGGGAGGGGGCGGGAGTGGTCACTCATTACAGATGGACAGGGACGGGTGAGCCGGGGTGGAGCGGGGCTGCCGCAGTCCGGGTCACACTAACTCTCACCGGCTCAGGACGGGTCTGACAGCGGGAGGAGGCGGGAGTGGTCACTCATTACAGATGGACAGGGCCGGGTGAGCCGGGGTAGAGCGCGACGGCCGCAGTCCGGGTCACACTAACTCTCACCGGCTCAGGACGGGTCTGACAGCGGGAGGAGGCGGGAGTGGTCACTCATTACAGTTGGACAGGGCCGGGTGAGCCGGGGTAGAGCGGGACTGCCGCAGTCCGGGTCACACTGACTCTCACCGGCTCAGGACGGGTCTGACAGCGGGAAGAGGCGGGAGTGGGGTCAATGTCGCAACCCTAAAGAGGAAAACAAACAGTCTGCGTTAACCTTTCTGTCCGGGTTTCCGTGTGGATCTCTCCCTTTTCTTTCATCACAACCAGTGGGAAGGTCTGAACTCCGCCCTCTGTGTAAGAAAGTCTGCCTGACATGGATAGAGTTTGAACTCAAACCTCGCTCGCCTGTTCAGGTACAGGGGGCTGCATTTCTGCTGAAGTTAAAGCAAACACGTTCGACTATATATTTCTACGAACTGGAAGAAAACTGGTAGAGATGTTTGCATTTCCATCTGGACAACTATTGTCACAAGAACTCTCCCCGCCCACGGTTTCATTCCACACCGCGCTGGAAATATTTGCCGAATTTAATTCTCTTAAAAGTCATTTATTCCTAATGTCCAGAGGTTTTACCGAGGGAGGGAGTGACGCACTCACTGAAAATCGTCACATACGTTAAAATGGTCGACACGGAGGGAAGGACGCACTGATTGAAATGAGCATGGGGGAGGGGGGGGAGCTGTTTGCCGATTAAAAATGGGAGCCTCACTCCCCTCTGTCCCCTGACCTAACTCTCACTAGCCTCATCCCTCAACCCCATCTACCCTGTCTATACCCCTCATGATTTTGTAGACTTCCACAAAATCTCCCCCAAATCGTCCGCGTTCCAAGGAACAAAGTCGTAACATATCCAATCTTCCCTTATAACTCAGGTCCTCCAATCGCAGCAACATCCTTGTAAATTTTCCTTGTATTCTGTCAACCTTATTTACATCTTTCCTGTGGGTAGGTGACATAAACTGCAAACATACTCCAAATTAGGCCTCATAACTGTCTTATATCATGCAGTCACCTGTACTGAATACTTTAATTTATGAAGGCGAATGTGCCATAGATTTCTTTACTAACTTATCTCGGTGTGCTGCCACTTTTAGTGAGTTATGGATCCGTATTCCCGGATGCTTTTGTCCTACCGCACCCCTCAGTGCCGAACCCTTCATTGTGTAAGACCCACCCTGGTTGATCCTACTGAAGCGTAACAGCTCACAAGCCTGCATTAAACTCCATCTGCCATTGTCAGACATTTTTACTCCTGGCGCAGATCTCGCTGTCAGCTCTGTTAGTCTTCCTCGCTGTCAAATACACCCCAAACCTTGGTGCCATCTGCAAATTTGCTGATCCGGATAATCTAATTATAATCGAGATCATTGATAAAGTTGACAAACAACAACGGATATCAGCACCGATCCCTCTGGAAATCCACAAGTCACGGGTCTCCAGTCAGAGAGGCAACCATCTGCTATCACTATCTGCCTTCCTCCTCTATGCTAATGTCTACTCCCATTTAATAAATCAACTTGAATGCCAAGAGAATGAAATTTATAGGTCAACACCCTATGCGGGACCTTGCCAAATGCCTTGCTAAAGTCCATGTAGACAATATCTAGAGCCTTGCCTTCATCAACTTTCCTGGTAACATTCCTTGTAACCTCTTTGAAAAACTCAATAGATTGTCTAGAACACACAAAGTCATGTTGGATGTCCCTAATCAGTCTGATGACAGATGCTGCCCGACCTGCTGAGTTCATCCAGCTTGGTTGTACGTTTTGTTTTCTTTACCAGGGCCTCAATACCACGGAGCAGAGCTGTCGTTCTCCATACTTCCTTTGAATCTGATGGCTTTGTGATCACCAGATGCAAACAGTTTCCCTACACAGACTTCTATTACCTCTGTCCTGTCTCAGTCCCCAATGGGAGATCAAGTATCACACTTGAGTCTTTGGGACTTCAATGTACTGATTAATGAAACTTCTGTTAGACATTTGTCAACTACATGAGTAGATCTACAGTATGAGAGTTCCAGTCTGTATGTGGAGGGTTAAAATCATATTATAACAAATTATGGTTCTTGCAATATTCTCTGACGTCTACTAATTTGATCCTCTAAATCCCACAGACTCTTGGGTGGTCTATAAGATAGACCCATTAACATGTTCAAACAAATTTTATTTCTTTGATCTACCCATAAAACCTCACTAGATGAGTTCTCCCATCTGCCCTTTCTGCACACTGCCGTGACAGTTTCCCTGAGTGAAACCACCCCTACCCCTTTAATCCCTCACGCTCTGTCCTGTCCAAAACAACAGAACCCCAGAATATTGATCTGCCAGTTCTCTGCAAGACAGTCTCATTGATGGTGACAATATCATAATGTCATGTGTTAATCAATGACCTAAGCTCATCTGCCTTTCCTTCAATAAAATACATCGTGGGAATTTTTTGGTGTTTCCGCCAATTTCAGGAGAGTGAGGAAATGGTGGGTGTTGTCGTCACACAGATTTACAAGGATTTCAGCCACCCCAGAGAAACAGGAGTTGTATTCTGTGAATGCTTCAGAGATGGGGTCATTTTTGCTGCAGTTGGAAGTTTGAACATCCCTTAGAAGGCTAACAATTATACCAGTGCCCAGGAAGAGCAACTTCATGTCCCTGTGTGTCAGCATCTCTGAGGATCTCCAGGGCCCAGCATACCGATGCAGTTACAAAGAATGCACGGCAGCTATTACAAAACAGTGGCATCAATCATTAGGGATCTGCTTCACCAAGGAGATGCCCTCTTCTCGTTGGTATCAGCAGGAAGGTGGTACAGGAGATTGAGGGCACACACTCAACTAGTCAGGCACCGCTTCCTTCCCTCTGCCATCCCATTTCGGAATTGACATGGAACTCGAACGTACTTCACTGTATTCATTTTTGCAATACTTATTTAATTTAACTTTTAGTAACAGATACTTATTGTAACTCGGTTCTGTTTTCTATTATTAGAAGCCGTGTTGGCTAAACAACTTTTCTCACGCTTGCTTTCGAATCGTAACCCCTGATTCGGGAACTGTTTTTAACCTTGACATAAACTGTAGAGAATCTCAACCGTGCAGACAGGATAATGCAAGAACACAAATACCACGACCGACAGAGGAGACTTGAAATAGAGCGAATAACTTCTTGCGAAACACACTAAATGCCGGAGGAACTCAGCAGGCCAGGCAACATCTCGGAAAGGAGTCCTATCGAAGGATTTCGGGCCAAAACGTCGTCCGTTCACTCTTTTCCTAGATGCTGTCTGGCCTGCTGAGTTTCTCCAACATTTCGTGTGTGTTGCTCCGGAATCTGTAAATTTTCGCTTGTTTGCAAGTAACTTCTTGATCACTAATCCAAAACACAGGTAACGTGTCGGTTGGAAATAAAGATCGGAAATAAATATCAGATGCTGAATTATTCTCACCTTAAGAATGTTCAGTTTCCGTGTGGGTAGATTCTATCTTTACAGCAGACAGTCAGGCGAGGGTCATTTAGTAGCTTCGGGGGAGGAGGGGAAGGGGGGGGGGGTGTTGCTAATCTTTGAAAACTCACAGCACGATTCTCTGTACCATACAAACCAGTTCGACTTTCCGCACTCACCTTCAACTGTGAACAAAGCTAATTTAACACTGTTCAAATATTTCTATTACAGGGAAAAACAATAAAAACACCGATGATACAGAAAAGAAAGTTCACCAGTGTCTGCAATCTGAATTTCGACTTCTTTGAATTCCGATCGGACTTTAAGAGTTTTTACATATCTATTAAAAATACACAATTTAATTAAATAAATATATGCGGCATTGTCCACTGCGACGATCCGAACGGCAACATCTCAGAGTAGCTCTGTTTTCCGAATAGTTTTTCGTGTGTATGTGAGTGAGTGAGTGACAGGGAGTGAGAGGGGTGAGAGGGAGAAGAGGGACAGAGACTATTTCCCTGCCCCGTGGAGACATTTCGCATATCATTGTCGGTGCGAAAGGCTTTTCTGCAGCGACGAGAACAACTGGGGAAGGTTTGCAATTGAAGGTAATCGTTTCTTTTAATCCATTTGGTCAATAATTAATTCGTTAATTTGAAGATTTCAGATTCCCCTTCTCCCACTGAATTCCCTCCCGGTCCCGACAGAAGCCGAATCCCGTTGAAAACGTTCCCTGATTCCGGAGAATCGGAGACAACACTTACTGTGATGTTGAAACCGGACCGAGTTCAGTGCGGTCCCGGGTGAACGGTGCTCACCGTGCACGCAGATTTCAGTCTGAGCCGCTACACCCGAGATCATTTGGTTATACAGTGTCAGTCGCTCATTACAAAAACACTCGCTCTCCTCCCAGCCGCCCCTCCCCGTTGTGCTCTCCTCCCAATCCCACCCCCCGTCTTCTTTTCCTCCCGCGCTCTCTTCCCCACCTAACTCCGTTCTCTCCTCCCCCTCCCGCTCTCTCCTCATCCCATACACTCTCCTACCCGCTAGACGCTCCTTGCCCTTTCCCTACTCTCCCCTTCCTTCTTTCCCTACACCCTTCCCCGATCTCTCGCGGCTTCATCCCTCGTCTTCTCTTTTCTCTCCAGGTACGGCCTGTCTATCCCCTTCGCACCCCTCTTCTCTTTCCCCACTTTATATCCGCCCCTCCGGGTGAGGGGGGGTGTGAGAGGGAGGGGATGAGTAGGGAGTGGGACGGCAGGGGTAGATAGTAGAGTAACTTTTGCAGGGCGATGCTGCGTAGCAGAGGGAGATGGAGGTAGGGAGGGTGGTGTTGAGGGAAGGGAAGTGTTGAGAGAGGGGGATGTGTTGAGAGAAGGGGTGTGTGCTGAGACAGGGGAGTGCAAAGAGAGGGGATGCGCAGGGAAGGGGGTGTGCGCGGGTAGAGAGGGTGGAGGGAGGGGTGGGGTGTTGAGGGAGGTGGTGTGTGCTGAGAGGAGTTGTGCGTGGGGAGGGAGGTGCTAAGAGGGGGGTGTAGAGAAAGGGTGGAGGGAGGGGGTGTGTTGAGAGAGGGGGTGTGCTTGGGAAGGGAGGTGCTGAGAGGAGGGTGTTGAGAAAGGGTGGAGGGAGGGGGTGTGTTGAGAGAGGGGGTGTGCTTGGGAAGGGAGGTGCTGAGAGGAGGGTGTTGAGAAAGGGTGGAGGGAGGGGGTGTGTTGAGAGAGGGGGTGTGCTTGGGGAGGGAGGTGCTGAGAGGGGTGTGCTTGGGGAAAGGGGTGCTGAGGGGTGGTGTGTGCTGAGAGAGGGGGTGCTTGGGGAGGGAGGTGCTGAGAGGAGGGTGTTGAGATTTATTCCCAGGGTGAGGATTTTCACTTCAGGACATCACAGATGTTCTTCTTCAAAGAATGTCGTTTCCCGTCCTCTCCCACTGATGCTGCTCTCACCCGACTCTCCTCCATTTCCTTCTGCCTTAACAGTGATGGTGTTCCTCTTGTCATAAACTACCACCCAGTCAGGTTCTGCATCAACACAACATTCTCCACAACTTCAGTCATCTCAAAAAAGGATCCTAACACTAACGCTAACTCACCTACACTTCCGCAGTGATCCGTCCCCACTAATCTGCCTCCTGGCACTTATCTCTGTAGGCGGCCAGAATGCTACACCTGCCAGTCCTTCCAAGAGAGGCAACACTTCACCTGCAGATCTGTTGGACTGAAAGATTGTAAATGTCACTCCGCTCTTTAAGATGCGAGGACCGTAAAAAATAAAGGAAATTATAGGTCAGTTGTCCTTATGTTAGTGGTTGGGGAGGAGTTGGAGTCTATTATTAAGAATGAGGTTTCGGGGTACTTGGAGACAAATGATAAAATAAGTCAAAGTCATCATGGTTTTTGTGGAGAGAAATCTTGCCCGATAAACCTACTAGAGTTCTTTGAGGAAGTAACCAGCAGGGTGGACAAAGGGAAGACAGTGGATATACTTTGCTTACATTTTCAGAAGACATTTGGTAAGGTGCCACACATGAGGCTGCTTAAAAAGCTAAAATCCTGTGGCATTACTGGAATAGAGGAATGTTTGGGAGGCAGAAGGCTGTCAGTGGGAATATCAGAGGCCTTTTCTCGTTGGCTGCCGGTGACTAGTGGTGATCCTCAGGGGTCAGTATTGGGACCACAGTTCTTCACATTATTTATCACTGATTTAGATAATGGAATGTATGGCTTTGTGGCAAAGTTTGTGGATGATACGAAGATAGGTGGAGCAATAGGTAGTGCGGATGAAGCAATGACTCAGACAAATTGGAAGAATGGACAAAAAGTTTCAAAGGAAATACAATGTTGGGAAATGTATGATAACACATTCTGGTAAAAGGAACAATAGTGCAGACTATCATCTAAATGGGGAGAAGGTTCAAACATCACAAGTGCAGAAAGGATCATGAGTACTCGTGCAAGGTTAATTTCCTTGAACGTTAATTTAAAGGTTGAGTCTGTAGTGAAGAAGGCAAGTGCAATGCTGTTCTTTATTTCAAAGGGAATAGAATATAAAAGCAAGGAGAAAATTCTAAGTCTTTATGAGACACTAATCGGGCCATACTTTCAGTATTGTCAACAGATTTGTGTCCAATATCTCGGAAACGATGTGTTGTCATCGTTGAGTGACCGCAGGAGGTTCATGAGGATGATTCCAGCAATGAAGAGGTTCACATATGAGGAGCATGTGGCAGCTTTGGGCCTGTACTGACTGGAATTACAGGAATGCTGGGGGATCTCATTGAAACCTACCGAATGTTGAAAGGACCGGCGAGTTTAGATGTGGAGACGTTGGTGGGTGTATCCAAACCTAGAGGAAACAACCTCAAAATTGATGGGTAACTGTTTAGAAAAGATGAAAAAATTATTTTTTTCTTTAGACAGAGAGTAGTGAATCTGTGGAATGCTCTGCCACAGACTGTAGTGGAGGTCAAGTCTGTGGGAATATTTAAGGCAGAGGTTGATAGTCTCCTAATCGGTCAGGGCATCAAAGGTTATGGCGAGAAGGCAGATGTATGGGGTTGAGTGGGATCAGGGGTCAGCCATGATGGAGTGGCGGAGCTGAATCGATAGGCTGAATTCTGCTCCAAGTCATATGGTCTGGTAAATGTCACAACCTGATTTTTTTTTTAAGAATCACGAAATAATTTTTTAGAGACAACTGTAGATAATGTGAGTCTGAAGGAAATAGTAGTACAATTCTGGAAACTCACAGCAAGCAGTTAATTGATAACGTTGCAGTTTCGAGACCATCTTTATATCAGTTTTCAGATTCACTGACCTTCGCTGCACCAGAGATAGTTAAGCGGAATACTAATGTGAATGCTTTCACATCGGAATGAGATTGAAATGTTGAACCTGTTGGGTTTCATTTTCGCAGAGTGACCACTCACTGGAATGTGGAATGTGCAACGCCAGACAGCCGCTTACACCAGACCCTGGTGAAACTCCTGGTGTGGAAAACAAAGACCAAAAACTGGAATCTCACCCTGGATTTGCTCAGTGATTTGTGATTAGCCACGTCTATCAACCTTTGCACTGTGGATGAATAAAGAGTTAGTCTAATTATTCCGTCCAGTCACAGCACCTCTCTCACTCATCCATACCTCCTCACTGTCGTTCTCTTTCATTGAAACAAAGAAAGTCAACAGCACAATACAGGCCCTTCGGCCCACAAAGCTGAGTCGAACATGTCCTTACTTTGGAAATCACCTAGGGTTACCCATAACTCCCTATTTCACTCAGCTCCATGTACCTATCTAGGAGCCTCTTAAAGGACCCTGTCATATCCAACTCCACCACCGTCACCAACAGCCCATTCCACGCACTCGCCACTCTCTGTACCTACTCCTGCCATCTCCTCTGCAGCTACTTCCAAGCACTTTAAAACTGTGCCCTCTCGTGTTAGCCATTTCTGCCCTGGGGAAAAAGCCTCTGACAATCCGCACGATCAATGCCTCTCATCATCTTGTACACCTCTATCAGGCCACCTCTCATCCTCCGACGCTCCAAGGAGAAAAGGCCGAGTTCACTCAACCTGTTTTCAAAAGGAATGCTCCCCAATCCAGGCAAAATCCTTGTAAATCTCCTCTCACCCTTTCTATGGTTTCCAGACCCTTCCTGTTGTGAGCCGATGCTTTCTTCTACATCTCTTTCCTCCAATCTCTGCACTTACCTCATTCTGTTCCGCACACATCACACTCACCCATCCTTTCCCAACAACCATCGTGCTCACCCCACACTCGAAACCACTTCTGCCTGAAATCCGTTTCCCTCACCCCTCCCTCATTGATTACATTCTCACTCTCCATTTTGCTCCGCACTTTTAAACTTACATCAACAAAATTAAGGGGTATTTAGCATGTTTCCTTTAACAGGGAAACATACACGTTTCATACACTGTGTAATGTCTTTGTATTAAAGAATTTCACATTTGTGAATAATGTCATGGAGTGATTTTTCCTAAAAGCATTGTGGAAAAATACTTTTAAAACAACTGCAAATATGTGAGTTTGAAGTAAAAATAGTCAAATTCTGCAATCTCACAGCAACTAGGGCAGCAACTGTAATCGGTTACGTAGCTGGTTCAAGCCCATCCTTTAAGATAAATTACATATTCATTGGTTTATTGCTCTTCCCTGAAGAAGAAATAGTTAATAGTTAAACTATTAACTATTAACAGTTTAGCATCTTTGCATGTACAGAAATAGACAATAGACAATAGGTGCAGAAGTAGACCATTCGGCAATTCAAGCTTGCACCGCCATTCTGAGATCATGGCTGATCATCTACTATCAATACCCTGTTCCTGCCTTGTCCCACCTCCCTTGATTCCCCTATCCATAAGATACCTATCTAGCTCCTTATTGAAAGCATCCAGAGAATTAGCCTCCACTGCCTTCTGAGGCAGTGCATTCCACATCCCCACAACTCTCTGGGAGAAGACGTTTCTCCTTAACTCTGCTCTAGATGACCTACCCTTTATTCTTAAACCATGCCCTCTGTTACTGGACTCTCCCAGCATCTGGAAAATATTTCCTGCCTCTATCTTGTCGAATCCCTTAATCATCTTATATATTGCAATTAGATCCCCTCTCAATCTCCTTAATTTCAGCGTATACAAGCCCAGTCTCTCTAACAGCTCTGCGTAAAACAGTCCGGACATCCCAGGAATTAACCTTGTGAATATACAGTGCACTTTCTCGACAGCCAGGATGTCCTTCCTTAACCCTGGAGACCTGAACTGTGCACAATTCTTCAAGTGTGGTCTCACCAGGGCCCTGTACAAATGCAAAAGGATTTCCTTGCTCTTGTACTCAATTCCCTTTGTGATAAAGGCCAACATTCCGTTAGCCTTCTTCACTGCCTGCTGCTGTTGCTCATTCACCTTCAGTGACTGATGAACAAGGACTCCTAGATTTCTTTGTATTTCTCCCTTACCTAACTTTACACCGTCCAGATCATAATCTGCCTTCCTGTTCTGACTCCCAAAGTCGATAACCTCACACTTATTCACATTAACTTCATCTGCCAAGTATCTGACCACTCACCCAGCCTATCCAAGTCACCCTGAATTCTCCTAACATCCTCATCACATGTCACACTGCCACCCAGCTTAGTATCATCAGGAAACTTGCTGATGTTATTCTCGATGCATTTATCTAAATCGTTGATGTAATTCGTAAACAGCTGTGGTCCAAAAAATGAGCCCTCTGGCACCCCACTAGTCACCACCTGCCACTCCGAGAAACACCCATTCACCACTACCCTTTGCTTTCTATCTGCCAACCAGTTTTCTATTCATGTCAATATCTTACCCCCAATGCCATGAGCTCTGTTTTTACCCACCAATCTCCTATGTGGGCCCTTATCAAATGCCTTCTGAAAATCGAGGTACACTACATCCTCTGGATCTCACTTATCCAACATCCTGGTTACATCCTCGAAAAACTCGAACAGATAGATCAAGCATGATTTGCCCTTGGTAAATCCATGCTGGCTCGGCCCAATCCTATCACTGCTATCTAGATATGCCACTATTTCATCTTTAGTAATGGACCCTAGCATCTTCCCCACTACTGATGTTAGGCTGACAGGACGATAGTTCTCTGTTTTCCCCCTCCTTCCTTTCTTAAAAAGTGGGATAACATTAGTCATTCTCCAATCCTCAGGAACTGATCCTGAAATAAGGATCATTTTAAAATGACTACCAATGCATCCGCAATTTCCAGGGCCACCTCCTTTAATACCCTAGGATGCAGACCATCTGGACCTGGGGATTTGTCAGCCTTCAGTCCCATCAGTCTACTCATCAACGTTTCCTTCCTAATGTCAATCTGTTTCATTTCCTCTGTTAACCTATGCCCTTGGCCCATCCATACATTTGGGAAATTGCTTGTGTCTTCCCTAGAGAAGACAGATCTAAAGTACTTATTAAATTCTTCTACCATTTCTCTGTTTCCCATAACAATTTCACCCAATTCATTCTTCAAGGGCCCAATATTGTACTTAACTATCTTCTTTCTCTTCACATACCTAAAAAAAAAGCTTTTGCTATCCTCTTTTATATTCTTGGCTAGCTTGCGTTTGTACCTCATTTTTTTTCTCCCCGTATTGCCTTTTTCGTTAAGTTCTGTTGTTCCTTAAAAATTTCCCAATCATTTGTCTTCCCACTCACCTTAGCTCTGTCATACTTCTCTTTTTTTTAATGCTATGCAATCTCTGACTTCCTTTGTCAACCACTGTGGCCCCTTTCCCCCCTTTGAATCCTTCCTTCTCCGGGGGATGAACTGATTTTGCACCTTGTGCATTATTCCCAAGAATACCTGTCATTGCTCTTCCACTGTCTTTTCTGCTAGGATATCTGTCCATTTAACTTTGGCCAGCTCCTCCCTCATGGCTCCATAGTCTCCTTTGATCAACTGCAACACTGACACCTCCGATCTGCCCTTAACCTTCTCAAATTGCAGATAAAAACTTATCATATTATGGTCACTACCTCCTAATGGCTCCTTTTCTTCAAGATCGCTTATCAAATCCGGTTCATTACATAACACTAAATCCAGAATATCCTTGTCCCTGATCGACTCTCATACAAGCTGTTCCAAGAATGCATCCCGTAGGCACTCTACAAACTCCCTATCCTGGGGTCCAGCACCAACCTGATTCTCCCAGTTCACCGGCATGTTGAAATCCCCCTTAACTACAGCGACTTTATCTTTGCCACATGCCAATGTTAACTCCCTATTCAACTTGCATCCAATATCCATGCTACCGTTTGGGGGCCTGTAGACAACACCCATTAGGGCCCTTTTGCCCTTACTGTTCGTCAGTTCTATTTACACAGACTCTACTTCTCCTGATCCTATGTACCCCCTTGCAAAGGAATGAATCTCATTCCTCACCAACAGGGCCACCCCACCCCGTCCGCCCACATTTCTGTCCCT
Organism: Hypanus sabinus; assembly: GCF_030144855.1. Classification (NCBI taxonomy): domain Eukaryota; kingdom Metazoa; phylum Chordata; class Chondrichthyes; order Myliobatiformes; family Dasyatidae; genus Hypanus; species Hypanus sabinus. The sequence continues at coordinate 145,175 of NW_026781782.1, forward strand.
ACGATAGCACGTATACCCTTGTACATTCATTTAATTGTACATTATACCCTTGTACATTCATTCTATTCATTAAATAGACATATAGAATTCTAAAGTGACTTTGTTTGCGTGACTGAGAGTGAAACTTCGAACCAGTTGGATTTGGTTTCAGCAGAAAGTCCGCTCCCTGTTCTGAGGAATGTGCTGTTTAAAGACAGACCCTGAGCTCCGAGTCTCACAGAAAAGCAACCCACACATTCTAACTCACTCAATGATATTTCCTCTCCCCTCTTCATTTCCAGTTCCAATAAAAGGACCCGGCCCGAAACGTTCCCTTTGTATTCAGTTCCATACATACTGCCCGGATCTGCTGAGTTACTCCGGTTAGTAGCAGAGTGGTCCATAATCCAGGGGTCGATGGATCGAAACCATCCTCTGCCATATTCTCTACTTGCGCATCCTTGTGTTTCTGAACACCCACGCTCAGTCCGTCAGAGAAACCAGGACCTCCCAGTGGCCACACATTTTAATTCCACGTCCCATTCCCATTCTGATATGTCTGTCCATGGCCTGCTCTACTTCAAGATGAAGCCACACTCAGGTTGGAGGAACAACACCTGATATTACAACCTGATGGTATGACTATTGATTACTCTTTTTATTGAAACTGAATATTGATTACTATTGATTAACTTCTGTTAATGCCCCTCCTCTCCTTCTTTCCCCATACGTTATCTATCTAACATTTAGTTATTTAAGACGTGAGGGCAGATCCAGGTGTGGGGGAGCACATGCGTGAAGTCAGGCGCAAAGGGGAGTCTGTGTGACGTCACCTGTAAGGGAGCGCTCGCATTTAAAAGCACCTTAATTGGCATTCCTTATGATTTCAGTGGGACAACAACATTAATCACTGAATCCAGTGTTGTGGGATGTAAAGTCCCCTGTTATGTGTCCGGCTGTGCCGTGTTGTTGGTGGAGTGGGCAGCGTGGTGTTTGTCATGATCCGGGTCACAACACCAGAATTCCCAGCGGGGTCCACACACAGTGTATTAGTCAACAGAAATCTTCCCGTCCCTGCAGTCTTTGTCTCCTGGTAAACTCAACACCCTGACAGTGTGGACCATAGACACCCCTTCCTCTCAGACACAAGGGATCATTCAGACAGCTGATCGCTGAGAGGAATTATATTTATTGGTCATTAAAGTTGGCCCAGATTCGTTTGGACGGATTTGATGTGGAGTTCGGGGTGTCACAGTGAAAGGGCCGGACGGCCGAACTCTTTCCGTTGTCCAAACATCCTTACAGGTGAGGCGACACTTCACCTGTGAATCTTCCGGGGTCCCCTGTTGTGTCCGCTGCTCCCGATGCGGCCGCCTCGACACTGGTGACACCGGCTCCTCCGCAGTTGTGCGGGGTAGGAGTGTTTTTTTTTATCAGGGGTCGATATTATTGTTCACTTTTGTGCGGAGGGTTGGGTTTTGGGGTTTGATTATTGGGATCCCGCTCTTCTTGATCCGGGGGGTGGGGTAGAAGTTTGATTTTTCTCTGTGTACGACTTTCATGCTCTTTCTTTGATTCGTGGTTCTCTGGAGAAAGAAAAAAACTGAGCGTTATTTAGGGATACCTGCTTTAATAATAAACTAACCTTTGAACTATCCACTCCGAGCGGGACTTCCCGGTGTCCAAACATATTCATTCTGCTTTCCATTCCCTTTGCTACCCGGCCTGCTGTGTTCGGCCAGCATTTTGTTTGTGTTGCTTTGGATTTCCAGAATCTGCAGACTTTGTCGTGTTTGTGATTTACCTCTCCGTTGTCCCTCCCGCCTCCGGCCACTGGTGACGCTGTATGGATCTCCGGCCACTGGTGGCGCTGTGCGGATCTCCGGCCACTGGTGGCGCTGTGCGGATCTCCGGCCTTCGGCGACGATGTGCAGACCTCCGGCAATCGGTGGCGCTGCGGAGAAACGCCTGCTGAACGCATGCGCAGTGCCGACTGCCGCTGTTGGCGGTTCTCCGGTTCGATCAGGGAATGATCCCGGTGTTGTGTAACTCGGGGGCCGGTTGCATTGGGAAAGGGCCGGGCCCGAGCTCTGCCGGACGGCTGAGGAGCAGGGCTGCAGTGGTAAGTTTTTAGCTGCCGGAGCTGTGGGGGGGAGGGGTGTGTGTTGGGAGATTGCTTGATTGATAAGTTCGTGGCCTAAGTTCGAAGGCCTGAAGTTATACAGCTCTCGGTACCTGCACGTGTAGTTCAACTCTGAGTGAATATGCAGAAAGTTTGAAGTTAATAACTTTTGTGGCATTTCTGCTTCAGATAATTGAAAATTGCTAGGTTTTGTAAAATAGACTCCTTCCACCTTAGGCCATGAACTTATCAATCACTTCCAGTTTGTGATATCCAATTTGTGTACATGCTCATTTCATTTACTGGGCAACTGCCTTGCCCCATACGTGCAATGAGCAGGTGCACAAATTGGATGTGACATATATAGGGCTTCCTATAATGGCAAGCAGTAAACCAAGGTGAAAGAAATACATGAATTCCAGAGCTCCACAGAAATACAGTGATAGCTAAGACATTAACAAGATGACAGCCTATCATTACATTTCAGTGTATAACTGGTAAAATTAAACATATAATACTTAATTTAATAATATGACAAAATATTGCATTGTTGCACTTAACCGATTATCATAAAATATAATTATCAAGCAAGTAAAATAACTTTGCTTGGAAGCCAAAGGGTTGTTACTGAGAAAAATTTACTTTAGGATGAGCGAGTAATCCACGGACCACCACAGATATAGCCTTACTAATACGACTGATTCGGAGCAGACGGCAGGGCCCGCAGTGCTTAGCAGTGTTCCTCAGAAGTATAAAAATAACAGAAATAAAGCAATTCATTTTTTACAATTTTAGCCACCTAAATTGGAACCAAGTAATCAAGTATGAAAAAATAAACTCTGATCAACTATTGCAAAAGCCACAAATATTGCTGAATGTTAGTCTCAAAAGTGGTAGGTTGGCAAATCTGCCTCGTACCGTTTCTCTTGCAGAAATGGTTGGACGGGAAGTGTATCTGTGAGTGTCGATACAATCTCCTCACACGTCGGGTGTTACATAGTTCGACCTTTACAGATCCTGTTTAGTCTTTAAATATATAAAAAGTTAAAGAAGTTTGAATCTTTACATAAATTATTATCGCATTTATACAAATAGAAAATATCGTTGTTTGGAAGTGACAAATGTTAACGGGAGGACAGCAACCATTTGGGAGTTTTGGAAATGCATTTCATCTCATTCATTGCCTCACTAAATTACTCTTTTTCCTATCAACACAAAGAGAAAAAGAGCCTCTTTCCCATCAGCTACAGTTGGTGGAGCGAGGCCAAGGGGTTGATCCGCTATTAATGATAGTTGAAATGACGTAAAACTACCTTATAGCCCAGAAATGTTTTTTCAATTTAGCTTGTAAAACAAAACTAAATTTATCCAGGTGTAGAAGAGGATTTTGGATGATTAGCTTGTGTATTTGATCAAAATCAGGAAGAAGATGAGCGAGCAGTGAATTTTTCTTTCATTGTTTTCAACTTCTAAACTTGGGTTTCTATGTTCATTCCTTGCTTAATATAGCTCCTTCCTGGAATCCAATGGTACCCATTGGAAAGAGCAGGAAAATGCTCGCACTTCTGTGCAGATATTTCCCAGCTTCCTTGGACAATGGGTCGAGCGAGAAGGAATTTCACAAATACCTAAATAAAAAACAGTCACAGCTCCAGGATTAAACCAAAAACGATCAAATATCCTAATGTTATTAGTGGTACTTTTCCCCACCAGCCAACACCCCCACTTCCCAACCCCCTGCTTCCGTAGAATTCCCTCTATTTAATATGTGGCTGCTGTTAAATTACCCGCTTGTTTATTTTGACTTTTATACAGAGGTATCGGAGCAGTTGTCCGGTGAGCTCTGGTAGCACTGCACCCCTGAATGTACGATCCCTTCTCCCACCTGGTTCCATCTACTTATCTTTGCTCATCTTGTTCAACCTCTGTGCAGTCTCCTAAACCCATCTTCCTGCTTCAGTGATTTACATCTCCCATCTGGGTCATCTTCGGTTCACCCTGTATCCCACCTCCTCGATGTTATATATCAGCAATCTTTCTTCCAATCTCTGTCTTCATTGTGAAGTGTTCTTTTGTACCTTTGGCCTCGCTGAGTCATTTCCAGAATCGGCTTTTGTTAGCTGGAATGCCGGAGGGTCATCAGGTCCCATTTCTGTTGTGCATTGGTGTGGAGGTGCTCGTTTATGAACAGTGACGGGCTGACACACTGCAGCATTTTGCTGGCAGCAAAGAGTACTGGGAGAGTTGGTGCTTGGGCTCTAATCCTGTGATCGGCTTTCCAGGCAAATGGAACTGTTGGTGTTTTAGCTTTGACTTTGGTTTGAGCTTCTACAGAAGGGGCCGGATGCTCGTCCTGCAATGAAGCAGAAATTTCAAGCAGCTGGACATTGGTTGTGGGGAAATCCTAGATTGTACTACCCCGGGGGTCGGCAACCCGCGGCTCCCGAGCCATTTGTGGCTCTTTCACCTCTGTGCTGCGGCTCCCTGTGGCTTTGGGAAATAATTGGTCAGTATTTAATTAAAATGTATTTTATGTTAGTTTGTTAGCTTTTGAAATGTAATTCTAAATTTGAAGATTATGGTGATCTTGTACAATCTAAGTGTGGCGACACATTTCCTGGCACATCCGAAACGGCTCACAATTAGCCAGCATTCCGGCTAAGGGAGATAGCCTACGGGGGTTTGTGAGTACGCGTCTTTTGCAGCATCTGCGTCCATGGGGGCTGGGTTGAGGGAGGCTTAAAAGCAAGGCTGTTTAGTTCGAATAAAGTTATTCGACTGCAGTTTACTGACTGCGTGAGCACACCGCTACAACGTGTTTTTATCGCTGGCTGTCCAGAGGGGAGGTGCTGAAATGCTTTGTCGCGTGTCTGGAAGAAGTGAAAACTTTCCTGGGCAGCAAAGGGCTCACCTTTCCTGAGCTGGAACAGCCAGAGTGGCTGGAAAAGCTACACTTCATGGTAGACATGACAGCGCACCTGAACACACTGAAAACAGCTCTTCAGGGGTAAGGACTTACAGCCCTGCACATGTTGGAGGATGTTTTGGCATTCGAGCGCAAGTTGACAGTGCTTGCCAGAGATTTACAGAAAGGCACATTGTCTCACTTCCCCAATTTGAGAGAGTTCAAACAAGGTCACGACATGATAAATTCGGAGTATTTACATTCTGCAATCATCGCAATGCAAACATCGTTTGGGAAACGCTTCTGTGAGTTCAGAGAGGAAAAAAACACATTATCCTTCCCGGTCACTCCCCTAAGCATCGATCCATCCCTACCGAATACGACTGCATTGTCAGGTGTGAGTCAACCTGGCCAAGTATGATAAATATTTTAATTGCCTATTATTTTACGTATATTCATATGTTTTCATTGTTCAGTGAAATACTCCTTTTATTTTTCAGGTTGACAGCTGGCTGACGTTATTTTTGGTTTGCTGCTGGCGGCAAATTTAAGTTTAGCGTTTTTCATAAACACAAGAAGGACTCAAATAGACGTTGAGTATTTTACTTAAAAGTAACCCAACCCAACATCTTATTTTTGGAGTTCAAAATGTTTTTGTTGCATGCAGAAATGTAATTTCGTTTTCTCTGCAGGAGCTCATCAATTTCATAAATGCAACACATTATAGTTTGTTTATACATAGCATAAAGGCAAAACAAAACGTTGTATGCAGTGTTATTTCATTTTAAATGTCAAACGGGTTTTGCGGCTCCCAGTGTTTTCTTTTCTGTGGGAAACGGGTCCAAGTGGCTCTTTCAGTGGTAAAGGTTGCTGACCCCTGTACTACCCAGTGTGAGATGTGGGGACGATGTGTGAGACTCTCAGGGTCGGTGAGTGGCAGATTAAGCTGTGGGTCCTGGGATATCATAGTTTTTAATCCAGCTAAAGTGGACCCAGGGATCGAGCTGTTTGGGCTTGTGAGGTGTTGATCGAGTATTTCTGGTCTGGGATCAGATGTTTGTTTCTGGAGTTCCTTTGGAAGCAATGACTGCCAGTCTGAAGAGAGGATGAGTTCCCATTCCATCCTCACAGGGAGAGGCTGTGAGTAAACGGGCTGTTCCGTGTTTACAACAGTAGAACTGTGTTTGGAAATCACACAGTGGAAATCAGGCAGCTGTGCTAGGGATCTGCACTAAAAACTGAAAATGTTTGAACTCAATCTGATGAAATATTATTAATTGAATTGTATTGTAAGCTGTTCCTTACCTGCAGAGTCTTTCTGGTAATTCCAGTTTCTTTTTATTTCTTGGTTTATATTTCATGAAATAGACCTGTTTTAACCTGGAAATTAATATGGCTGTGATAGTTTGTAGGCCTCCGTTAGAGTCTCTGCAGGTCTCCCCTCTCCACGCCAACGATGTTGTCCAAGGGAAGGGCATTAGTACCCACACAGCTTGGCACCGGTGTCGTCGCTCAAGGACACACAGGCAGCCTCTGCCAAGGCTCGAACTAGCAACCTTCAGATCACTAGACCAATGCCTTAACCACTTGGCCACGCGCCAACACATGTGATAGTAGAACTGTAATGAAAGCACAACGTTTCCCTGTCAATTATCCTGTAACCGATTTTTCTGTTTTTCCTGGAAATGTGTTCAGTACAGTGTTCCTAACAAGGTTTACATGAATAATCTCAGGAACGATCGGTGTTATGAATGAGGAGCATTTGATGGTTCTGGGCCTGTGCTCAATGGAGTTTAGAGGGACGGTGGGGGTGGTGGAGGGATGTATGGTTAAGTAAACCTACCGAATGCTGAAAAGCCTGGATACAGTGGACATGGAGAGGATGTTTCCATTAGACTGTGATCTGACAGTGCAGTCTCAGAATAAAGATGCTTCCCCTTAAAACTCAGATGAAAAACATTTTATGGCCAGAAGATGTCTGATCTTTGGAATTTGTTGCCACAGAGGGTGGTTCAAGCTGCCATTTGGGTATACATATGACAGAGATTAACATATTGATGATTGCTGAGCAGCTCAGGGTTACAGGAGGAAGGCAGGAATGTGGTGTTGGAATAAAAATCAGCCCTGGTTGAATGGTGGAGCAGACCAGATGTATCGAATCACCTAATTCTGTTCCTGTGTCTTATGTCTTACCATGACTGAATGATGGCTCCTTCTTATCCCATATTGTCTGTGACATGTGAGGGACAATAAAAGATTGTTCGCTGAGATCATTACATCTGCCTTCAGTGTTTAAATTTCAGTGAGTTTTGTTCTTAGTAACATTACACAGAAATGTTTAGTTCTCCTTTTCATTATTAATGTGCTTCATTGTCTCTCTGTTTAAAGTTCGACCTGTGGTGAGAGATTTATTTGAAGAAAAACCCCAACTGGAGGCAAACCACGACTGATGACGTGGGAACAGCAACAAGTGAACCAGCCCGAGGACTGAGAGCACCAACTGGAGAGAACCCATCTGACTCGGAGATTCCAGTGATTCAGTCAGGAGAAAGTTTGGTGAGTCTCCTTTACTCAAACACTGGTCCTTTAGACATTACATACCTGTACAAAGGAAGGGAGGAAATAGTTGGGAGTGAGACTGAATGTGCCCAGCAGAACCAGTTATGCCTCTGTCAGACCCAGTTGCAATCACTCCAGGTCTGGTAATGTGCTTCCAGCAGCCCAGCCCTTTGAAACCACTCCCATTCCCTCACAGTGGTTACTCAGTAAAAGATCTTGCATCCTCTGAAGTAGCTTTTGGTCAGATCTGAGTGGGGAGAGGGAAAGAGAGGGGAGTGTTTTTACTGACTGTCTTTCAAAAACAGTATTTGTTTGAACTTGCTGCAGACTCTCTACCCATACCCTGTACTTTCTCAACCAAATTATTGACATAGATGACAAGTAGCAATGGGTGTAACCCCAGGGAACGTCACTAAGCATGGAACTCGAGTCCAAGAAACTGCCTCTCACCATCACCCTCTGCCTCCTACCACCCAGCCATTCCCAGACCCTGGGGCTCTGTAACAAACTCAATGTTAACAGGAAGATTAATCAGTGATTAAGATGATGAGAGAATTGTGGCCTCCTGAAAGGACACGTGAGTTGAGCTGTCTGATTCACTGGACCAGTTCCACCCTCGTTGACAACGTAATTTACCCCTTGCCCATCCACCCAGGTCATGTTACTTCCGATAACCCACAGTACCCCAACCACCCTCCGTTCCGCCAGTGGCCCCACACCCTTCTGACCATTCATCCCACACCGACACACAGAGAGGCCCCCTTCACCCACGTCCACCCTCCCAGCTTGGGGAACCAGAGCAAACTGATCCCGCGATCTCGACTCAGTGCAAAACTAAAACCAGGGATGCAAGACTGGAGAGCCCGGAGCCTCCAGCTGTCCGGCTCGGTCCCGGCCCTTTCCCACAGCAACCAGCCCTCGATTTACACAAACCCGAGATTAACCCCTTCCTCACCCCCACCTGAACAGGGGAAACACCCGCATCAGCTGGGGTTGAGCTGCAGTTGGTCCCCATATGAGTTAAAACTCCCCGCTATCGGATATGGAGACCAGAATCGTACGCGGTAAAACCACATAACAATTACAGCACGGAAACAGGCCATCTCAGCATTCCTAGTGCGTGCCGAACGCTTTCTCTCACCTAGTCCCACTGACCTGCACTCAGCCCATAATCCTCCATTCCTTTCCTGTCCATATACCTATACAATTTTTTTTTTAATGAAAAAATTGAACCTGCCTCTACCACTTCCACTGGAGGCTCGTTCCACACAGTTACCACTCTCTGAGTAAAGAAGTTACCCCTCATGTTACCCCTAACCTTTTGCCCCTTAACTCTCAACTCATGTCCTCTTGTTTGAATCTCCCCTACACTCAATGGAAAAAGCCTATCCACATCAACTCTATCAATCCCCGCATAATTTTAAATACTTCTATCAAGTCCCCCCTCAACCTTCTACGCTCCAAAGAATAAAGACCTAACTTGTTCAACCTTTCTCTGTAACTTAGGTGCTGAAACCCAGGTAACATTCTAGTAAATCTCTGTTCTCTGTTGACATCTTACGTATAATTTGGTGACCAGAACTGTATATAATGCTCCAAATCTGGCCTCACCAATGCCTTGTACAATTTTAACATTACATCCTAATGCTCAATGCTCAATGCTCAAAGGTCAGCATACCAAAAGCTTTCTTCATCACCACATGAGCTTCCTCCTTCAGGGAAATATGCACCATTATTCCTAGATTTCCTCACACTGTCTACAAGCTTTCTCTATTTGTGAACTAACCTCTTCTCTCCTAGTCTCTTCAATCTGATTCCCACCCCCCCAACCATTCTAGTTTAAAGTCTCCCCAGTAGCCTCCACAGATCTCCCCGCCAGGATATTGGTCCCCCTAGCTTTCAAGTGCAACCCGTTCTTTTTGTACAGGTCACACCTGTCCCAAAAGAGGTCCCAATGATCCAAAAACTTGAATCCCTGCCCCCTGCTTCAATCCCTCAGCCACACATTTATCCTCCACCTCATTCCATGACTACTGTCACTGCCACGTGGCACAGGCAGTAATCCCGAGATTACTACCTTTGCGGACCTTCTTCTCAAATCCCTTCCCAACTCCCTATATTCTCCTTTCAGGACCTCTTCCCTTTTCCTACCTATGTCATTGGTACTTATATCTACCACGACCTCTGGCTCCTCACCCTCCCACTTCAGGATATCTTGGACGCGATCAGAAGTATCCCGGACCCTGGCACCAGGGAGGCAAACTACCATCCAGATCTCCTGACTGCGTCCACGGAATCGCTTGTCTGACTCCCTAACTATTGAGTCCCCTATTGCTACTGCCTTCTCTTTCTCTACCCTTCTGAATTACAGGGCCGGACTCTGTGCCAGAGGCACGGCCGCTGTTGCTTCCCCCAGATAGGCTGACCCCCCCCCCCAACAGTACTCAAACAGAAGTACTTATTGTCAAGGGGTACAGCCACTGGGGTACTCTCTAGTACCTGACTCTTCCCCTTCCCCCTCCTAACGGTGACCCACTTGTCTACCTCCCATGGCCCCGGTGTGACCACCTGCCTGTAACTCCTCTCTATCAACTCCTCGCTCTCCCTGACCAGACGAAGGTCATCGAGCTGCAGCTCCAGTTCCCTGGCACAGTCCCTTAGGAACTGCAGCTCGACACACCAGGCGCAAATGTGAACGTCCGGGAGGCTGGGAGACTCCAGGACCTCCCACATCCGACACCGAGAACAGCAAGCTGCCCTCACACTCATAATTCCCAGCATGGAACCGTAATCGCATGGTGGATTTGTTCCGTGACTTGTGAACATACGTGATTAATGACCCTGCAACTGGGGACTGGATAAATAGTTAATCTAACAATTCAGATCATACACACCAATCTCCTTGCCTTTCTCCCTCACCCCGAGCTACTTACCCCATTTCCCTCACCACACCCTCCTCACAGTCCGTCTTCCTCATAGAGCCCTCTACTCCAGCCCTCCCTTCCTGCTCCCTCTCTCCCTCACTCTCAACTCTCCCTCACCCCTTCCTTATCATCACCCCTCTCAATCATCCGTGCTTCCTCACCGCCTCTCTCCCTCCCGCTTCTCTCTTCCCTATCCCTCTCAGTTACACTGCTACTTGACCAGCCTCCCACTCTCTTTCACCCCTTTCCTTGCGCTCTCCTTTTTTGCCACTCTCTCTACCCCTCTAGTAATAAATTGTACTCCTCTCTCTTGTTTCTCTTCATCTCCTCACTCTGTCATGCCTCTTTTCATTTCTCTCTCACTCTCTCCCCTTCTATCCATCTCTCCATCTGTTTCTTTTCCATTCTGTCTCCCATTCCACAATCCCTGTCCCTACCCCTATCACCCGCCATCCCACTCTCAATATCAGTCGCCCTCTGTCTTCCCCTCTCCTTCTCCTCCTCTCTCACGCACCTCAATCAAACTTGTCTCTCACTCACTCACCTCCGCCACTCTGTAACCACCTCCATTTCCAGCTCTCAACCTCTCTCTCTCTCTCCCTACATCCCACCCTCCCACCTCTCTCAAACACTCTCCCCGCTGCCTCCCGTATCCCACATTGTCTTTCCCTCTTTCTCATCCTCTAAATCTACCACTCACCCCACGCGTTCTCCTCCGCTCCCTCTCAGTCCCACTCCTCCTCCTCCTCCCCCTCTCCCCCGTCACACCCCGCGCTTTCCACCCCATCCCATACAGTGGTATGCAAACGGCTGGGCACCACTGGTCAAACTTCCTGTTACTGTGAATAGTTCAGTGAGTAGAAGGTGAACTGGTCTCCAAAAGTCTCAAAATTAAAGACAAAATATTCAACATTTTAAGCAAGATTAGTGTATTATTAAAAACACAAAATGCTGGCAGAACTCAGCTGGCCAGACAGCATCTATGGGAGGAGGTAGTAACGAAGTTTCAGGCCGAAACCCTTCATCAGGAGTTTAGTGTATTATTTCTGTTTTGTACAATTTTAGAGTGGGAGAAAAAAGGGAAAGGAGCACCAAGGAAAAGTTCGGGCACCCCAAGAGATTTGAGCTCTCAGTTAAATTTTACCAAGGTCTCAGACCTGAATTAGCTTGTTAGGGCTATGGCTTGTTTGCAATCATCATTAGGACAGGCCAGGCTGTACAAATTGCAAAGCTTTATAAATATCCTGACTCCTCAAACCTTGTCCCAACAATCAGCAGCCATGGGCTCCTCTAAGCAGCCGCTGAGCACTCTGAAAGTTAAAAAAAATGATGCCCACAAAGCAGGAGTAGGCTATAAGAAGATAGCAAAGCGTTTTCAGGTAGCTGTTTCCTCAGTACATAATGTAATTAAGAACTGGCAGTTAACAGGAACGGTGGAGGTCAAGTTGATGTCTGGAAGGCCAAGAAAAGTTTCCGAAAGAGCTACTCGTAGGATTGCTAGAAAGGCAAATCAAAACCCCCGTTTGACTGTAAAAAACATTCAGGAAGATTTAGCAGACTCTGAACTGGTGGTGCACTGTTCTACTGTACAGCGACACCTGCACAAACATGACCTTCATGGAAGAGTCATCAGAAGAAAACCTTTCCTGCGTCCTCATCACAAAATTCAGCATTGGAGGTTTTTCTGACATTGAGGGAGAGGTTATTTTCTTGACACCAGACAGATGTTGTTCAGAGCTCAGACAGAGTCAGCATCAAATGCTTGAGCCTGGTGCGATGGATGTGTTGAGCTGTGGAAATCACAATGCAAGAAGCATCGTAGGAAAGCCAGATGAGCCCAGGGCATGGAATTGTGATATCGTAGGCATTACTGGGAATTGGTTGCACCCAACAGTCTGAGGAATCTGGAGGAACAAATTTGTAGAGAATTCACAGACTATACCAAGAAAAAAAAGTTGATATAGTAAGTGATTTTAACTTTCCATATATTGACTGGGACTCCCATACTGTAAAAGGACTAGCTGGGGTAGAGCTTGTCAAATGCTCCTTAATCAGTACATAAAACATCCGGCGTAGAATTGTGCAATAAGCTGTTGGGAAACGATCTAGGGCTGGTGACAAAAATTAGTGAATGGGAACACTTTGTGTATAGTGATCATAATGCCATGAGATTCCAAGTAAGTACGGAAAAACAGAGGTCTGGACCTCTCTTGAGATTCTAAATTGGAGAAAGATCAATGTTTATGGTATTTGCAAGGATTTGAAAAGTGTGGACTGGGACAGGCTGTTTTCTGCAAAGGAGTACTTGGTAAGTGGGGGTTCTTCAGAAGTGAAATTTTGAGGGTGCAGAGTTTGTATGCACCTACCAAAATAAATGTTGAAAGGTAACTGGTGCAGGGAACCTTTGTTTTCAACTGATATCGAGGCCCCGGATATTTTGTTCCTCTAAATTCCTCAGGCTGTTGGGTGCTACCAAGACACATTAATGACTACAATATCATACTCCCACACCCTGAGCTCATCTGACTTTCTTTAGTTGACTTCTGTTGGTTTCTTAAAGCTTCCCAATGTTTTTTGCTCTATTATTTGCCCTCTCTTTGGCTTTTATGTTGGCTTAGGCTTCTCATTTCAGCCACAGTTGTGTCCTCCTGCCTTTCCAATGCTTCCAATTCTTTGGGATGTGTCTATCACTCACCTCCCGAGTTGCTCCCAGAAACTCCAGCCATTGCTGCTCCATCGTCATTCCTACCAGACTCCCCTTCCAGTCAGGTTTGGCCAGCTTCTCTGTCACAGAAACATGGAGAAGGTCAGAACAGAAACATGCCCACTCTGGACGATCAGAATGGTAATCTATATGGGAGAAAAAATAGATAGGGGTGGTTTGAAATAGTAGTTTTGCATCCGTATTTACTCAGGAGATGGACACAGAGTCGATAGAGGTGAGGCAAGGCAGCATCAAATTCAGAGAGCATGGACAGATTACAGAGGTGGAGGTGTTTGCTGTCTTAAGGCAAATTAGCATGGATAAATCCCCAGAGCCTGACTAGTTGTTCCCAAGGACCCTGCGGAACACAAGTGCAGAAATTGTCGGGGTCCAAGCAAAGATATTGAAATAATTCTTAGTGACAGGTGAGGCACTGGAGGATTGGAGGACAGACAATGTTGTTCCACTGTTCGAGAGGGGGTCTAAGGATAAATGAGAAAATGTTACGTTAGTGAGCGTGACATCAGTAGTGGGAAAGTTATTAGAACATATGTGCAGGAACCGGATATATAAGTATTTGGATAGATGTGGACTGATTAAGGATAGACAGCATGGTTTTGTGCATGGTGGGTCATGTCTAACCAGTCTTACAGAGTCTCTCGAGGAAGTTATCAGGAATGTGGCTGAGGGCAAGGCAGTGGATGTTGTCTACATGGACTTTAGCAAGGCACTTGACAAAGTCTCATATGGGAGGTTGGTCAAGAAGGTTCAGTCATTCAGCATTCAAGATGAGACAGTAAATTGGATGAGACACTGTCTGTGGGAGAAGCCAGTATGGTAGCAGATGGTTGCCTCTCTGACTGGAACCTGTGACTGGTGGTGAGCCACAGAGATCAGTGCTGGATCTGTTGTTGTTTGTCATCTATATCAGTAATCTGGATGATAAGATGGTTAGGGATCAGCAAATTGGAGGATGAAACCGAGACTGGGGATTCAGCGGACTGTGAGAAGACTATCATGGCTTGCAGTGTGAACTGGACCAGGTGGAAATATGGCTTGAGAAATGGAAAATGGAATTCAATGCAGAGAAGTGCGAGGTGTTGCATGTTGGTAGGACCTACCAGGGTGGGTCTTACACAGTGACTGGTCGGACATGTAGGAGTGTTGTTGATGAAAGGGATCTGGGAATACAGGCCTATGTTTCACTAAAAGTGGTGTCACAGTTCGATAGGGACGGAAAGAAAGATTTTGGCACATAGTCCTTCATAAACCAAAGTACTGGATGGTATGTTATGTTGACTTTGTACAAGACATTGGTGATGCCTAATCTGGAGTATTGAGTGCAGTTTTGGTCATCAACCTACAGGAAAGATGTAAAAGGGGTTCAGAGATTTCAGAGAAATGCCAGGTCTGGAGGACTTGGGTTATAAGGAGAGACTGAAACAGGTCAGGACTTTATTCCTTGGAATGTAGAAGATTGAGGGGAGATTTGATGGAGGTATACCACAATTATGAGGGTTATAGATGGGGTAAATGCAAGCTGGCTTTCTCCACTGAGATGGGGTGGGACTACAACCAGAAGCCATGGGTTAAGGGTGAAAGGTGAAAGGTTAATTGGAACATGAGGGGAAAATTCTTCACACAGATCCGGGTGTGGAATGAGCAGCCAGCAGAAGTGGTGCATGCGAGCTCAATTTCAAAATTTAAGAGGTTTGCATAGGTACTTGGATGAAAGGGGTATGGGAGTAGAAAGTTTAAATAGTTCAACACAAACTGGAAGGGCCTGTTTCTGTGTTGTACTTTTCCATGACAAGAACCTTAAATAATACTACCATTCACTCGAATTCCTTTAAGAGCTGTGCAGACCAACCATATATCTGAGTAGGAGAAATCCTCAATTCCAGAGTTTCTCCATGTCTCTCTAACGTTGAGGCAAGTTACTGCAGTGGTTTGCCATTACCTTCTGCTGGGTGAGGGGCCAAAGAGATCACCAGCTCATAACCCAGCACGGATGGAATGCGTGCAGGGGAGCCGGCTGGATTCGAACTCAGGACCTTTCATCTCGAAGTCTGGCGCTGATGCGCCATGAGAGGGTTTCTGTTACTGTGGGGCCTGATACCCTTTCAGCTCAGAGGGAACAGGGAATAATACCATTGAAGAGAGTCAAACTGAGCCGTCACATATTGGAGATGGCAGAAGTACCCCACCCTTATAGAGCATCAGAGAGTTTGTGGGTTTTTCCAGATACCAGCACTGTGCCCGGTTCGAAGATGATTTCGCTCTCCAACTTGTGTTGAACTTCACTGTAACAGTGTGATACCAGATCAAACCTTGGCAACTCAAGTGATCTCATATCAAATGTTGTCCTTCACCCACTGATGGATTTTAATTTTTTTTACAGGTTAAAAACGACAAGGAATTTGTCTATGGGAATTCAAACACAACACACCAGTTGTGCTGTCTCTGTTTAGATATTTAAGGAGCAAGAGATTCAATCAACCATCCTTCCTGCTCAGACTGTGGGGAGAGATTCACTCGGTCATCTGACCAACTGACACGTCCGTCATTTTACACAGGGGAGAGACCGTTCACCTGCTCAGACACTGGGAATGGATTCACTCAGTAATCTCAACTGAAGCTACACACTGGGCAAGGCCATTCATCTATTCTGTGTGTGGGAAGGGGTTCAGTCGGTCTTCCCGCCTGTGGACACACCAGGCAGTTCACCCTGGGCAGAGGCTGGTCATCTGCTGAATTTGTGGGGAAGGATTGACTCGGTCATCTGACCTAATGGCTCATCAGCGAGTTCACACCGGGGAGCGGCCGTTCACCTGCTCAGAATGTGGGAAGGGATTCACTCAGTTATCCAGCCTACAGAGACATCAGCGAGTTCACACTGGGGAGAAGCCGTTCACCTGCTCAGAATGTGGGAAGGGATTCACTCGGTCATCCCACCTACTTGAACACCTGCGAGTTCACACTGGGGAGAAGCCATTCTCCTGCTCAGAATGTGGGAAGGGATTCACACAGTTATCCAACCTGCAGAGACATCAGCGAGTTCACACTGGGGAGAAGCCGTTCACCTGCTTACAATGTGGGGAAGGATTCACTGATTCATCCAGCAGACTGAAACATCAGCGAGTTCATACCAGGCAGCGGCTGTTCACCTGCTCAGACTGTGGGAAGGGATTCACTTACACATCTAATCTGAAGGTACATCAGCGAGTTCACACTGGTGAGAGGCTGTTCACCTGCTCAGTCTGTGGGAAGGGATTCACTCAGTCATCCAAACTACAGAGTCATCAGCGAGTTCACACTGGGGAGAAGCCATTCACCTGCTCAGTCTGTGGGAAGGGATTCACTCAGTCATCTACCCTACTGGTACATCAGCGAGTTCACACTGGGGAGAAGCCGTTCACCTGCTCAGAATGTGGGAAGAGATTCACTCGGTCATCCCACCTACTTGAACACCTGCGAGTTCACACTGGGGAGAAGCCATTCTCCTGCTCAGAATGTGGGAAGGGATTCACTCAGTCATCTACCCTACTGGTACATCAGCGAGTTCACACTGGGGAGAAGCCATTCTCCTGCTCAGTCTGTGGGAAGGGATTCACTCGGTCATCTGGTCTCGAAAAACACCAGCAGGTTCACACTGGGTAGAGGCCGTTCACCTGCTCAGACTTGACAAAACTGTTTGACCAGGAAACAGAAATCTGGGAGCTTTGAGCTGGAACAGCAAGAGCAATAACCTGGAGTCCTGAAAAAGGAAGGAAATCAAGTTGAGATAAAAAAAAACATCAAAGCATCACTAAAAAGTTGTACTTTCACCTGCAGAGGGAATCAGACATGGCTGATCAAGCTATTGGGAAATCAGTTGAGCAACTCAAGCTAGAGAGAATGACAGCAAAAAGATTGTTTTCTCATCTGGCCAACAGTATTACCAGGACCTACGAAGACATGTCTGAAGAGGAGCTCAGAGTGAGTTTCAATAAACTCACAATAGAAGCCGAGAAAGTCATGAAAGCCAATGATGATGCGGAGGCCGGACTCACCGCAGAACGGGAGGCGGTGCTGAACACATAGAAAGTAGCTGTGTTAACTGAACAGCAAAAAGCCGAGCTGGCAAAGACGGCAAATGAGTGTGAGTTGAAACTGAAGGAAATCAGAAGGCTGATCCTGGAGACTCTTTGGACCAACTTTGGAAATGTTGAGTTGCTCACAGCACTACAAGTAGCAGAGGATGAATGTGAAGGCATCACTGCTGTACAACCCGATGGCCACCAGGAGGCGTATGGCTTCATGCTTAACCATCTGCAAGGACTGGTAAAGACAGCAAAGGAGGTGGGAACGATGGAACCGGCCAGGGGATCGGAAGCACCTTCAGAGTCGCCTAAAGGGGCTCGAACTCCAAATCCCCAAGCTGGTTTCCAAGGAGGCCCACTTCATACAGGCAAGGAGAAAGGAGGATGCTGAAAGACTAACACCGACGGCATTGGCCTTTTCCTCCAATTTTCCCACGCCAGCCATCAGACTGAAACCGACGGCCCTTCCCAAGTTTCCTGGCAGCAGACGTGATTTTCACAGATGGAGAAAGGACTGGGAAGCACTCCAGAGGCAGGGAGAGCCGACCGGTTCAAGGGAGGTGGAAAAGGTTCAACTGCTGGACAGTCTTGACGACAAAGTCAGAAGAGACCTTCGCCTCAAAACTTATAAAACTGCAGATGACATCTTCTGTGTTCTAGAAAACCGCTATGGAAATCGGAAGTGGGATAGTATTGCCGCAGCATGCGAGCAAAAATGCGGGGGTTGCGGCTGCGGAAACTGCCAGCCGGGCGGCAAAGGAATGACTCTTGCTGAAGAGAGGGAACTTGTATACAAATTCATATACAAAAAAAAATCAAAGCAATAGTGATAAGGGAGAAAGAAAGGCATGAATATTGACTTCTGTAACTTCCGTTAATGCCCCTCCTCCCCTTCTTACCTCATCCCTGACAAGCTTAGTTGCCCATCACTCCACTTGTTCTCCATCTCCCACTGGTGCTCCCCTCCACCTTTCTTCCTCCCTAGGCCTCCTGTCCCATGATCCTTTCCCTTCTCCAGCGCTGTATCACTTTTGCCAATCACCTGTCCAGCTTTCAGCTTCACTCCACCCCCTCCGGTCCTCTCCTATCATTTTGCATTTCCCCCTCCCCCAACTGCTTTCAAATCTCTTAGTATCTTTCCTTTCTGTTAGTTCTGACGAAGGGTCTCGGCCAGAGACGCTGACAGTGCTTCTCCCTATAGATGCTGCTTGGCCTGCTGTGCTCCACCAGCATTGTGTGTGTGTTGTTTGAATTTCCAGCATCTGCAGATTTCCTCGTGTTTGCACAATATACGAAGGATACTTCACATTATGGATCATATATACAAAAAAATAAAATCAAAGCAATAGTGATAAGCGTGGATGCTGAAAAAGCATTTGATTCGGTTAATTGGAATTTTCTTTACAGAGTTTTACATAGAGTTGGTTTCCATAACAATTATTAAAACTATACAGGCACTATATGACAACCCTACCGCTGGATTAAAATCAATGGATATTTAATCAAATAGTCTTACCCTAGAAAGGGGCACAAGACAGGGTTGTGCATGGTCAGCACTACTCTTCGCATTATATCTGGAGCCATTAGCTCAATACATTAGACAAAGTGGGGAATTACTAGTAAAGGGACAGAGCATAAATTGGCTTGTTACGTGGATGACATTTTGATCTATCTAGGGCAACCAACATACTCTTTACCTGAATTGATGCAATCCTTTGAACAATATGGTCAATTATCAGGATACAAGATCAACATAGATAAAACCCAATTACTTTCATATTACTATAGCCCAGCAAGAGAAATTGAAAGTAGATAACCCCGGGCATGGCAAACAAGGTCTTTCAAATATTTGGGCATCATTATGCCAAAAGATTAGGCAACATTATCAGAATGTAATTATCAGCCTTTATATAAAAAGAACATTAAGGAATATATAGCCAAATGGAACCCGATTCCTTTCTTTTAGTTTCAGTTCAAGGAGTGAGTCTATTATAATGAATACACTGCCCAGACTGTTATAGCTCTTTCAGCCCCTACCAATAGAGATTAATCAAAATCAATTCAATGAATGGAACAAGATGTTATCAAGGTATATTTGGCAAGGTAAAAGGCCTAGAGTTCATCTCAAAACTTTGCAATTAGCAAAGGAAAAGGGTGAATGCGGCCTAACTTCTCTTCGAGGTTATTATTTTGCAGCACAGTTGAGAGCTGTGATATGCTGGAGCAACCCATCATATGACGCTCAATGGAAAAACATTGAGGAGCGGGTACTTCCCATCCCCATACAAACAGTTTTGGCTGATAATAACTTGCAAAGGTACATAAATAATATTGATAATCCATGGGTGAAATTGACTTTTAATGTGGAAAACTACTCTAAAAGAATATAATCTCGAGGGAGATACTGCAATTCTTCAATGGTGTGCATATAACTCGGATTTTACACCAAATAAATTGGATGCTAGATTTAAGGACTGGACAGCTAAAGGAATAACAGTTCTTTGCAACATAATAAAAGAAGGAACACGGTTCAGCTTTGAAATGCTGAAAGGGAAACATTTAGAAAAACAAGATTTTTATCAGTATTTATAGATGCGACAGTATGTTAATAGGATGCTTAAGATTGTAACCAAGGCAAGTACGTGCATGTTAGAGCTGTTTAGAAAAGCTATATAATTCAGATAACGGTAGTGGAATTATTTCAAGCATGAATAAGGGTTTGTCAAATCTTAAAATACATTTGACTTCATACTTTAAAACAAAATGGGAGAAGGAAGGAGGGATAATTATATCTGAGGAAGAATGGACAACAATATGGAGGTATCAATGGAAGTGTACCAGTTCACAGAAATGGAGGGAGTTCGGACAGAAAAACTTGATAAGATATTTTATTACACCCTCTTAGAAATCCCATTATGATAGTAACCTCGCTGTTTGCTGGAGAAACTGTGGAAATCGAAATGCAAATCATTATTATATTTTTTTGTGACTGCCCTGCTATCAAAGACTATTGGAGGGGGATACACAATGCCCGACATGGCATCTTTAAGTGTGAAATACCCTTGGGGAGTAAGACCATATATTTTGGATATATACCTCAAGAATAGTTGAAAAAAGATAAATATTTAATGAATATGTGGTTGGTGGCTGGTAAAAAGACTGTTACTGGGATATGGTTATCACAGGAGAGCCCAAGGTTAAATACATGGATGGAAATTACAATGGACATTTACGAAATGGAGAAGATAATCATAATCTGGAACAATTTGATTCATACTGGGAAAAATGGTTTAACTACATAATGCCTCATAGGCCTGATTTTATTCTCACAAATCATTTAATATGTTGTTAAAAAAAGATCACTCCCTACTTGTACATAGTTTTTTTTCCTTTTGCTTGTTTTTTTCTTTCACTCTTTTCTATAAGTGTATACCTCAGATAAATTCAATGCTGAGATTTGTGACATATATGATTATATGATATATATCTACAATGTCTGAAATACACCTTCTGGAAATGTTTGACGATGAACTTCAATAAAAAAAAACAAGAAAAACAGATAAAACTTTTAAGTATATATTTTCATCAAAAATGAACAGGATTCAGCACTCCATGTGTGTATTTGCAATCGTGATAAGAAATACAGACCAGAACACGTACATGTGAGGCCAACTCAGAACAATAAATCATCACTCTGGAAGAAAACATTAACCAGTGGAATGAGTATGACCCTCCATGGGAGATATCCCAACGATCTGAGTAGACTAGATGGTGACAAGGAAGCCTTGAGCACCTGACTGAGAGTTGGAGACCTCTCCCCAAAAAAGAAAGGTGTTCCTTGCAGAAATAAAGGACGTTTGACAAAAGGGGGAAAACATCAAAAAATACATGAAATATTAACAAACGAGGCAGTTAGTGCAGAAAATGCCAGAGAAACCAGACACAATCCAACACACTCCAGGATCCTGCAGTAGTTTAACTCAATCTGATTACTTACAAAGGTACAAACAAATGGCAAATATCATTTACCAAAATCTTGCTTTAAAATACAAACTCATGAATGCCCATCACTTCATAAAGGTACCATAAATTCAAGCCCGATACAGTTTTAGTGTCAAGATCTTACATATTATATGATAATCAATACATTATTTCAGATAGAACAATCCATAATAACCATCCGGTTATAATATTACGGGATAACCAAACACGATCAACTCCCCCAGCAGATTAAACCATTCCCAACACATACATGTTCCTCAACCAGTGGAGCACCTCACCACAGGCATGGTTTGTGTCATCAGTCAGACAACCAAATTATATTCTCTGTCAATCAGCTTCCAAATGTTGCTACTCTGTCATTCGTTGCCACGCCCCGCTGCTGCTTCCCTTCTCATCATACGTTCAGAATCCAAAGCCCCAATCTCTGCCCTGTGTAGACCCCCCTCGGGTTTCTGACCCTGCTTCGTTGAACATCCGACAGGTGGTTCCCCATTCTGCTTACAGTCTTTAAAGGACAGGGGTGTTTTCAACAAATTTTAGAAGCAGGGAAAATGACACATAATATGGAAATGAGTCGTGAATAAGGAGGTTAACTAGCAAAGTCATTCTTCCTCAGTCCAGAGATGAGAGGGGCGAAGAACATGTTGGAGAGAACTGCAGTCATCTCGTCTTCTTCAGACTGCAGATAATGCAAGGGGAACCTCTTACACCAGCAAATGGTGACTGCAACCCATTTCGCAGGGAGAACGAGAGGGGAACAACAGGGGAGGATTTAAAAGGCGTGTGGTGGAACAGAATCAGTGGTAAGGTTTAGCAGGCCTGAGTTGACTCTACTGTACACTAGCACTGTTATAAATTCAACAGATTCCGAAGACTTACTAATGAGGCCGACATAATGCAGGTGTTCCAAACTATAAGTGTACAGAAATGGAGAAAGTGCGCAGTTGAGAGAATTCGGCCTTTTCTCCTTGGAGCGACTGAGGATAAGAGGTGACCTGATAGAGGTGTACAAGATGATGAGAGGCATTGATCTTGTAGATAGTCAGCGGCTTTTCCTCAGGGCTAAAATGGCTGCCACGGGTTTAATGTGCTTGGGAGCAGGTACAGAGGAGATGTCACGGGTAAGTTTTATACTCAGAGTGGTGGGTGTGTGGAATGGGCTGCCGGCAATGGTGGTGGAGGCGGCTACGATATGGTCTTTTAAGAGACTACTGGATAGGTACATGGAGCTTAGAAAAATAGAGGGCTATAGGTAACCCTCGTAAATTCTAATGTCGGGACATGCTCAGCACAACTTTGTGGGCCGAAGGGCCTCTATTATGCTGTAGGTTTTCTATGTTTATTTTTTACCTTTACTCCACTTTTGTGGAATCAACAAACAGAGAGGACCGGTTTAAGGTGAGAGAGGATTGATTTAATAGGGATCCCAGAGGAAAATTATCAATCCACTCTCCCTTCCGTTTCATTGTTTAACTAACACGATGAGTGCACTCTCAGGTTGGAGGAGCAACTCCTCATATTACTTCCGGGTAGCATGAGCATCGATATCTTTAACTTCTATCTCCATGTTTTCATTTCATCAATCCACACGCCAGTCTCCTCCATTCCGTCTCCCCACTTCTCTCTTCTCCACTGCGGATCGTCTCCCTCTGGTTCCCCTTTACTTTCTTCCCCATTGTCCGCTCTCCTCTCCTATCAGATTCCTCTTTTTCAGTCCTTTGAATTTTCCACCTACCACCTCACAGCGTCTTACTTCATCTCCCACCTCCCCCACCCACTCACCTTCACTCTTATCTGGCTTCACCTATCACCTACCAGCTTGGACTCTTTCCACTCCCCGCTCCATCTTGTTCCGGCTTCTCCCCACTTCCAGTCCTGATGAAGGGTCTCGGCAGGAAATCTCTGTTTTGCTTTATCCCCTCTATAGAAGATACCGGACCTCCTGACTTCTTCCAACATTTTGTGTCTGTTACTCTGCATCTCCAACACCTGCAGAATCTCATCGGGACAGAGTGCAGAATGCAGAGACTACATCGGGTCTCACTGATGTCGAGGAGGCCTCACCTGGAAAACCGGAAACAGTGGATGACCCCAACAAGCACGATGTTGAAAAGTTGCCTCAAATGTAAGGACTGTTTGGGACCCTGACTAGTGGTGAGGAAAGTGGTCTCGGGCAGGTCTGGCACTTCATCCACTTGCAGTTGGCTTCCAGTCCACTTCACTATCGCTGTAAACCTCTCCCTTTTGTGGACTCCATTGTCACCAGGTGGCGCTCTGCCGCAATAACGCTGAGAGACAGAAATGTAACGCTGCAGCCTGCTGAAATATTTATTCAAGATTCAGAGTTGTTTAATTCCATTTCCAGCAGGCATGTGTAAACGAGGTCGAAATAATTATTACTCCGGCTCCAATACAACACAAAAACACAATAGTAACAACATACATCCACGGCTTATATACTGTGCACGGATTGATTGTATGTTCATAAAGTGACGCTCGGCATTGGATGCCTGCATATAAGATGACAGACAGGAAATGATAAAGTAGAGGTGTTTGGTGTTGTGGAAGGGTGGGTTAGAGGGTAGAGATATTTATCAGCCTTACTGGTTGGGAAAAGTATCTGTCCCGGAGGCTGGTAATCCTGGTAAGGATGCTGAGCATCTCCCCACCAATGAGAGTGAGATGAATCGTCCATCAGTGGGATGGGTGGAGATAGATTATGAAAATTAGGTTGGTGCTTGATCTCAAGAGAGGGAAATTGGAAAATACTAATGAGGTGCTTTTAGAATTGCTTGTAATTGTGCCCTCTTGAAAAATGTTAATTCTGGAATGGGTGTTGTCCAAAGAACCAAATTTTTTATTAGGGAGCTTATGGTAAAGGAACCACGTGGACATTGTGATCGTAACATGTTGCAATTCACCCTGCACTTTGAGAGAGGAAAGGTACAACAAGATGCATCATTATTAGTAGGGTGAGGGGAACTACGGAGGCACGGGACAAGAGCTTACCAAAGTTGATTGGAAGGGGACACCAGCAGGGATGATGGCAGAATTGCTATGGCTGGAGTTGTTCAACTTGACAGCCTCAGGGTTGAAGAGAAACACATCATATTCCACCTGCAGAGCTCCAACAGGAAGGCATGAATATCGGTTTCTCCTTCCAGTAAAAAAAATTACTGCCCATCTTTCCTTCTACATACCCCCGAGTAACATAACTTTACACATTCTGACCACTGACATCTGGGACTTCCATATTCCTGCCAGTGTCTTCTACAGATAAGAGTGATGTACGATACTTATTCAGTTCATCAGCCATCATCTTTCACCCTCACCCCATTAATACCTCTCCAGCATCATTCTCCATTGGTTTGATATTCGCTTCTGTCTCTCTTTTACACTATATATGCCTGAAGAAAAAAATAGTATCCTCTTTAATAATACTGGCTAGTTCACCTAAGTATTCCATCTTTTCCTTCTTAATGATTTTAGTTGCATTCTGTTTGCTTTTAAAAGCTTCACAATCCTCCAACTTATAGTAATTTTTGTTCTGTGCCCTCTCTTTGTTTTATATGTTGTCTTCGGTTTCTCTTATCAGCCACGGTTTTGTCACCTTACCTTTAGAATACCACTTCCACTCTGTGACTTCTGAATTGCTTCTAGAAATTCCAGCCATTGCTGCTCTGTTTTCATGTTCTTTTTAAACCAATTTTGACAATTTTTCTCTCATGCCTCTCTAATTCTCTTTATTCCACATCGACTTTAGTTTCTCCTTCTCTAATATCGGGGTGAATTTGATCAGATTAAGAGTGTTCTTTGGACTCAAGTGACCTAATTAATTCCGGTTCATTACTACACCCAATCCAGAATAGCTGATCCCCAAGTGGGCTCAATCACGAGCTGCTCTAAAAAGCATCTTGTAGGCAATCTAGGAATTCCTCCTCTTCCAACCAACACCATCCTGATTTTCCTAATCACCTGCATGACAATCCCCCATGAATATTGTAACATTGCCCGTTTGGCACTCATTTTCCATCTCTCATTGTAATTTGTGGACCACATATTTACTACTGTTTTGGGGTCACTATAAAATTCCCATCAGAGATTTTTTGTACATTTGCTGTTCCTTAATACTACCCACAGATTCTACACTGCCCAACGCTATGCCACCTCTTATCTAACGATTTTATTTAATATTTCACCAACAGAGTCACACAACCCCACGACCAGCTTGTTATTTCACTAAACATATAAATATCTGGGAAACAAGGGGACTTGCAGGTGCAAGAAATCGAGAGAAATTCACACAAAGTGCTGGAGAAGCTCAGCAGGTCAGGCAGCATGGATGGGAATCAACATTTCGGGCCAATACCCTTCTTTGGGACTCTTGATACCCACGTATCTGGGAAATCAACAAGCAAAGACAACAGAAAGTAGTGCAATATTGAGAAAACCTGTGACAAAATTTATTTCAAGGCTTTAAAAACTGCGGAACAGAGCTCTATGCTCAACAAATACAACAAAGGCAATAAACACTTCCATCAATACCGACATTGACTTTTTTTAAATGAAAATATCTTAGTCCCATTACGATCATAAAATTTACAAAGATAAGTAAGAACAGAAATGACAAGTTTAGAAAAGTCTATTTACACTCAAACCCACTGAGATTAACACTACCTTGGACAGAAGGAGGAAGAAGAATAACGCACATAAGAAAAAAAATCACATATGACCACAAGACACAGCAGAATCGGCCATTTGGCCCATCGAGTCTGCTACACCATTTCATCATGAGCTGATCCAATCTGCCCTTTCGTCCCATTCCCCCGCCTTCTCACCATAAACTTTGATGCCCTGACTACTCAGATACCTATCAATCTCTGCCTTAAACACACTCAATGACTTGGCCTCCACTGCTGCCCGTGGCAAAAAAAATGCCACAGATTCACCACCCTCTGACTAAAAAAAATTCTCCACATCTCTGTTCTGCATGGGCGCCCTGCAAACCTTAAGTCATGCCCTCTTGTACTAGGCTCCCCCAGTCACTCCTGAAATTGCATTCAGCAATGGGGATGGACTAATATCCAGCCTGCAGATTCTTGGAACTTTCTCCCCAATGTGAACCCAGTCGTGTGCTACAAGGTTAGATTATTGAGTGAATCCCTTCCCATATTCACAGCAGGTGAACGGCCTCTCCCCAGTGGAACACAATGATGCAGCATTCGTGGAGACGGTTGAGTAAATCTCTTCCCAAAGTCTGAGTAGACGATCATTGTCTAACCGGTGTGAACTTGCTGGTGTTTTAATAGATGAGATGATCGTGTGAATGCCTTCCCACATTTAGAGGTCGACGGCCTCTCCCCAGTGGAAGTCACTGGTGTCCCAGCAGATCAGATAACTGAGTGAATCCCTTCTCACAATCTGAGCGGGTGAAATCCCTCTCTGCTGTGTTGTTACGTACTCGTGTCACATGACAGTGGAGCCCTTGTCATGTGACTGGGGTTGAAGCTGTACTGGACTTGAGGTGATGGTCTTGTGATGGTGGAATGATGTCATTTTCCCGCCAGTAGAGATCATGTGACGGGTTTTTTTTTACAGGTTATAAAAGGTAGACCCCACCCTGTGAGGAGGGGCAGTTCGTGGCTGGATTTGCCAGGTTGACTTCATGCCACTGCGTGTTTTAAGAGATGACGCAGTTTAGTTGAAGGATGAAGTTTTTATTTAATGCCTAAAGTTTAAAAGGTTATTGCCAGCAGGTTCTTTATGATTCTGTTAGTTCGAAATTAGAGGAGAGTGAAGATTCGAAGTTGGAAGTTAAAGATCGAGGAGAATCGCTTTCTACGGTGAAACGGGGGCGACCTTTGTTCGATCCTTATTTGGAAGGATTTCGTTGACTATCTTCGTGTTAATCCCTAGGTTTACCTAGAAAGGATTGAAGGTAGTGGAGAAGGAAAGGTCAGTGCCTTTAAGCCGTTCTGTTTCGTGAATTCTTCGTGGGAAGTTCGATGTCGGGGATCGAAGCAAGCGACGTGAAAGAGAACCTAAATCGTCCTGTAAAGTCTCTCCTTTTAAATGGACTGTGAGCATATCGAACTTTTGGCAATACCACTTTAAAGAACTGTTTTTGGAATATCACTTTATGAACTGTTTGGGCGGCCGCTCAGCAGCTGTTTCCGGTTACGGTAGTGTTTGTTTACTTTTGGGGGGTTTGTTTTCTGTGTTTAATAAACGTGTTGTTTGTTATAAGAAACCCTTGCCGAACTCATATATTTATTGTTGCCTGAATACGCAACATTAAATATGGGGGCTCGTCCGGGATTGAATCGTTTGAGTTTAAATGCTTGCTAACTTTTAAATCGGTGTTTTGGAAACGGGGTTACTCGGTTCTTGTGTTTGGCTTGTTGTGGTATTCGGCAGCAATGAATATTGATAAGTTTCTGGCTTCGCCAGCTGCGGAGGTGTTGGCGTAGGCGAAAAAGACTGAGGTGTTTGAGATAGCTAGTAGATTGCAACTTAAAGGTATTTTGCAGACTACATCTAAGGCTGCAATACAGAGAAAAATCGCGTCACACTATGTGGTCTCGGGTGTTTTTGATGAATCGATTTTAGAATCGTTTCCAATAAGTAATCTGGAGATGCAGTTGCAAATCGATCAAATTAAATTGGAGAGGTGTAAATTGGAGGCGGAACAAAAGCAGAGAGAATTTGCAAATGCAATGGAGGAATTAAGGTCTGGAAATCAGTCTTCTGGTTCTAAAAAAACGTTTGTTGCTAGTCAAGAAATTAAATTGGTCCCTCTATTTAGTGAAACAGACGTGGAAAGGTATTTTCAACATTTTGAAACTATTGCTCGGATGTCAGAGTGGCCGAAAGATAAATGGTCAGTGTTGTTACAGAGTGTAATTAAAGGCAAATCACGACAAGTTTACACAGCTTTAACAGCTGCGCAAGCACTTGATTATGATATTGTAAAGAGGCATATCTTAAACGCATATGAGTTAGTCCCAGAAGCATATAGGGAAAGATTCAAAAGTTTGAAAAAGTCTGTGGAAAAAAACTTATGTGGAATTTGCCTATGATAAAGCTATGTGTTTTGAGAGATGGGTTTCTTCTGAAAATGTAAATGGGGTCTATGATACATTGAGAGAGCTGATTTTAATGGAGGAATTTAAAAGAAGCATTCCTGTTGAAGTAAGGACCTACTTAAATGAGAAGGATACTGATACATTGCAGGACTGTGCTAGATTAGCTGATGAGTATGTTTTGATCGATAAGAACAGATTTCCTCAGGGCAGAATTTTTAAGAGGAAAAATAACACGGAGACTCCAGGTAAATTTGAAATTAAATCGGAGGTTAATGAGAAAGTTGATGAGAAAGGAAAGCCTGTGAAGGAAAGACAGTTTGGTCTTACTTGTAACTATTGTAAGAAGCCTGGCCATGTAATAGCTAACTGTTTCAAATTGAAAAAGAAAGAGAAGGAAGCAGTTCCAGATGCTTGTGTGCAACATACTGAAGCACCTGTAAAGTTACAGGGTTTGATAAACATAAATGAGGCTTTGTTAGAGTCTGACCAAGTTAGAAAGGGATATGATCATTTTGTAACTGAAGGGTTTGTATCCTTGAAGGAAGGATCTACTCTGGTGCCAATAAAAATCCTTAGGGATACTGGTGCTTCTCAATCATTGATGTTAGACAGTGTGTTGAAGTTTGATGAAGAGTTTGATACTGGTGAGGTAAATTACATAAGGGGTGTTGGAAGTGATTTTATGCCTGTACATTTACATAAAGTAAATTTAAAGTCGGGGTTAGTTACAGGATTTGTTAAAGTAGGATTACAGCATAGCTTACCTGTGAAGGGTATTTCTTTATTGTTAGGTAATGACTTGGCAGGTGGACAAGTTTTTCCTGAAGTGCATTTGACAATGGAGTCAGAGGAACCAGAGTTGAATTCTAACACATATTCTTCCTGTGTTGTGACTAGAGCTATGGCTAAAAAGATTGATGCGCAGAATGAGTTTGTTATTCAGGACTGTTCGACTCAGGATTCGAGTTTTGAGGATGTGTCAGAGACTTTCTTATCTTCGTTGTTTGAACAAGATTCTGGGAGTAAGTCGGACTATAAAGATTTATCTTTGTCTCGGAAGGAGATGATAGCAGAGCAGAATAGAGACTCTGAGATTTTAAAATTAAGAGAACAGGTTTTACTAGATAGTGAAATTGATAAGGTGCCAGTAGGATATTACTTGGAAAAAGGAGTGTTGATGAGGAAGTGGAGATCACCTACAATTCCTGCAAGTGAGGATTGGAATGTTGTTTACCAGGTAGTTGTTCCAAAAGCTTAACGAAATGAGATTTTAACTTTAGCTCATAGTGTGCCTTTCCGTGGACATAAAGGGGTAAGGAAAACTGTGGACAAGATTTTAGAACATTTTTACTGGCCTGGTCTAAGAAAAGATGTGGCGATGTTTTGTAAAACGTGCCATACTTGTCAAATTGTGGATAAACCAAATCAGGTTACACCAGTAGCTCCATTACAGCCTATCCCAGCATTTGGTGAACCATTTTCTAAAGTTATTGTAGATTGTGTTGGTCCATTACCAAAGACAAAAACTGGTTATCAGTATTTGTTGACTATCATGTGTACTTCTTCTAGGTTTCCAGAGGCAGTACCACTTAGGAATATAAAAGCTAAGACTGTGACAAAGGCCCTTATAATTTTTTTTACTTATTTTGGATTACCTAAGGAGATACAAACTGATCAAGGCAGTAATTTTATGTCTGGATTGTTTCAACAGATAGTTTATAAATTGGGAGCTAAGCAAATCACTTCGTCTGCATACCATTCAGAGTCGCAGGGTGCCTTGGAGAGGTTTCATTCTACCCTCAAGAATATGATTAGAACATTTTGTGTGGAAAATGAAAGTGACTGGTATGAGGGTATAAACTTACTTTTATTTGCAGTGAGGGAATCGGTACAGGAATCTTTAGGTTTTAGTCCATTTGAACTTGTGTTTGGGCATAGAGTTAGAGGACCTTTAGCTTTGTTGAAAGAACAGTGGATTAATAAGGAAGTACACACTAATTTGTTGGACTATGTGTTGAAATTTAAGGGCAGGTTACATAAAGCTTGTAGCTTAGCTAAGGAAAATTTAAAGTTGGCTCAGGAGAAAATGAAGACTTGGTATGATAAAGTCGCTAGGATGAGGACGTTTAAGCCTGGAGATAAGGTGTTGGTTCTTTTCCCAGTGCAGACAGATCCTTTACAAGCTAGATTTCATGGTCCTTATGAAATTGTGTCTAAAATCAATGATGTGGATTACGTGGTAAAAACTCCAGATCGTAGAAGGTCAACACAACTTTGCCATATAAATATGTTGAAACCATATTTTGAGAAACAATCTGATACTGTGACTGTTGTGGTTAGTGAGAATGAGTTTGATTTAACTAGGAACATGATAGATGACTCATCTGACTTTCATTCTAAATCCAACATTGTTTCTGTTAGGTTACCAAATTCAACCATACTGGAAAATATTGATGAAAAATTAGCACATTTACAGTTAGATCAGAGACAACAGATGAAGGAGTTGATTTTTAAATATAGGGAGTTGTTTCCAGATGTTCCGAGAAGGACTACTATAGCTTCACATGATGTAGATGTTGGGGATGCCAAACCTATTAAACAACATCCATATGGGATGAACATGGAAAAATGTGAACTTGCTGAGAAAGAAATTGAATATATGTTAGAGAATAATATCATTAGACATTCTTACTCGAATTGGAGTTCGCCATGTGTTATGGTGCCGAAGCCAGATGGTAGTATTAGGTTTTGTACGGATTATAGGAAGGTGAATGCTGTAACGAAAACAGATGCATATCCAATTCCTAGAGTAGATGATTGTGTAGATAAAGTTGGAAAGGCAAAGTTCCTTACAAAGATTGATTTATTGAAAGGGTATTGATGTGTTCCATTAACGGACAGAGGTAGAGAGATTTCTGCATTTGTAACTCCATCTGGGTTATATGAGTATAATGTTCTTCCATTTGGGATGAAGAATGCCCCAGGTACTTTCCAGAGGATGATTAACTTTGTGATTCAGGGATTGAAAGATACTGATGCTTATATTGATGATTTATTGACAGGAAATGATACTTGGGAAGCACACATTATTGCAATGGAGAAATTGTTTGAAAGGCTTTCAAAAGCTAACTTAACTATTAATTTAGCTAAGAGTGAATTTGGACATGCCACTGTGACTTACCTTGGTTATGTTGTGGGTCAAGGTAAGGTAGCTCCTGTTCAGGCAAAAGTTCAGGCAATTTTAGAGATTCCCACTCCAACGGGGAAAAAAAAAAACTCTCAGAAGGTTTTTGGGAATGGTAGGATATTATCGGAAATTTTGTAAGAATTTTGCTAATGTTGCCCTTCCATTAACTAACCTTCTGCGGAAGAATGAGAAGTTTGTATGGACGGTGCCTTGTCAAGAAGCATTTGAAAAATTGAAAACAATGATATGTCAACAACCTGTGCTTAAGGCACCTGACTTTGGAAAACCTTTTTCATTGGCTGTGGATGCTAGTGATGAGGCTGCAGGAGCAGTATTAATGCAAAGGAATGAGGGTGATGAGGTTGATCATCCAGTAGCTTACTTTTCTAAGAAATTTAATAAGCATCAAAGAAATTATTCGACAATAGAGAAAGAATTGTTATCTCTTGTTTTAGCTTTGGAATATTTTGAGGTATATGTTAGTACAACTCAGAAACCACTTATTGTTTACACTGATCATAATCCGTTATTTTTTCTGAGTAAGATGAAAAACAAAAACAGATTATTAAATTGGAGTTTGATGTTACAAGAGTACAATATTGTGATGACTCATATTAAAGGTAAAGATAATGTAGTTGCTGATTGTCTATCTTGATGTTGAATGTACACTGTAATTTTTTTTTATGGAGTGTTTTTTTTTCAATTGTAACACTCCTACTGTATTGTGACTTATAAGCTGTTATATGCTGGTGTTCTGTATTGTATATGTTATAAAATTTATACCTTTGTTTTTCTTGTAAGCAATTGTTAAAAATTTTTGTTCTTGTCAGACCAAAAATGTTTTTTTGGAGGGAGGTGTTACGTACTCGTGACACATGACAGTGGAGCCCTTGTTATGTGACTGGGGTTGAAGCTGTACTGAACTTGAGGTGATGGTCTTGTGATGGTGGAATGATGTCATTTTCCCGCCAGTAGAGATCATGTGACGGTTTTTTTTTTACAGGTTATAAAAGGTAGACCCCACCCTGTGAGGAGGGGCAGTTCGTGGCTGGATTTGCCAGGTTGACTTCAGGCCACTGCGTGTTTTAAGAGATGACGCAGTTTAGTTGAAGGATGAAGTTTTTATTTAATGCCTAAAGTTTAAAAGGTTATTGCCAGCGGGTTCTTTATGATTCTGTTAGTTCGAGGAAATTAGAGGAGAGTGAAGATTCGAAGTTGGAAGTTAAAGATCGAGGAGAATCGCTTTCTACGGTGAAACGGGGGCGACCTTTGTTTGATCCTTATTTGGAAGGATTTCGTTGACTATCTTCGTGTTAATCCCTAGGTTTACCTAGAAAGGATTGAAGGTAGTGGAGAAGGAAAGGTCAGTGCCTTTAAGCCGTTCTGTCTCGTGAATTCTTCGTGGGAAGTTCGACGTCGGGGATCGAAGCAAGCGACGTGAAAGAGAATTCAAATCGTCCTGTAAAGTCTCTCCTTTTAAATGGACTGTGAGCATATCGAACTTTTAGCAATACCACTTTAAAGAACTGTTTTTGCAATATCACTTTACGAACTGTTTGAACAGCCGCTCAGCAGCTGTTTCCGGTTACGGCAGTGTTTGTTTACTTTTGGGGGGTTTGTTTTCTGTGTTTAATAAAAGTGTTGTTTGTTATAAGAAACCCTTGCCGAACATTTATTGTATTTGTCATACTATCAAGACATAGTCTTGACCAATTTGTTTCTTCAATTTTAATATTCAAATCACTTTCCCATTTTTGTCTTGACTTATGGACTCCTTGTTTAATTACCTGTCTTTGTATCAAGTTATACATGCAAGATATAAATCTTTTGATACTTCCTTTTTGAATTAAAATTTCTATTTCATTAGATTTCGGCAATAACATTGCCGAAATACATATTAAAGTTATTACGAATTCCATGGAGCATGTGGAGATCTTCCAACAACCAGGCATTCTTTCTTTCTTTCTTTCTTTCTTTCTTTCTTTCTTTCTTTCTTTCTTTCTTTCTTTCTTTCTTTCTTTCTTTCTTTCTTTCTTTCTTTCTTTCTTTCTTTCTTTCTTTCTTTCTTTCTTTCTTTCTTTCTTTCTTTCTTTCTTTCTTTCTTTCTTTCATTCTTTCTTTCTTTCTTTCTTTTTTTTTTCTATAGGGCAGTTAGGGGGGAGGGGTTAAGGGGAGGGGGTAAGGGTTATATACATTGTTTTTTCATACTTTGTAACCATTTAAAAATGCAATAAAAAAAGTTTAAAAAAAAAGAAACCCTTGCCGAACTCACATATTTATTGTTGCCTGAATACGTAACAGTATTAAAGAAATCTTTGGCACATTGGCCTTCATAAATTAATGTATTCAGTACAGGAGACTGCATGGTATAAGGCAGTTATGAGGCCTAACTTGGAGGATTTTTGCAGTTTACGGCACCTACCCAAGGTTGACAGTGTACAACGAAAATTTCCAAGGATGTCGCTGCGATTGATGGACCTCAGTTATAGGGAAAAATTGAATATGTTATGACTTTGTTCCTTGGAACGCAGAAGAATTTGGGGAGATTTGATAGAGATCTACAAAATTATGAGGGGTATACACAGGGTAGATGGGATAGTGAGGGTTAGGTCAGGGGATGGAGGGAAGTGAGGGTACCATTTTTAATCGACGACCAACTCCGCCCTCCCCCATGCTCATTTCAATCAGTGCGTCCTTCCCTCCCCGTTGATTATTTTAATGTATGTGACGATTTTCAGTGAGTACATCATTCCCTCCCTCGGTAAAACCTCTGGCCATTTGGAATAAACGACTTTTAAGAGAAATAAATTCAACAAGTATTTCCGGCGGGGTGTGGAATGAAACCGTGGGTGAGGAGGGTTCTTGTGACAATGGTTGTCCAGATGGAAATGCAAACATCTCTCCCAGTTTTTTTTCCAGTTAGTGGAAATATATAGTCGAACGTGTTTTGTTTAATTTCAGCAGAAATGCGGCTCCCTGGACCTGAACAGGCGAGGGACATTTGAGCTGAAACTCTATCCACGCCGGGCAGTCTTTCTTACACAGAGGGCGGAGCTCAGACCCTCCCAGAACCCGGACTGGATCAAATTCTCAGCCTGGGACTCGCTGTGTTAAATAGAATAACTCTGCCCCACTGGTTACGATGAAAGAAAAAAAGGGGAGATCCACAAGGAAATAAGAATGGTGAACGCAGCCTGTTTGTTTTCCTCTTTAGGGTTGCTACATTGACCCCACTCCCGCCTCCTCCCACTGTCAGACCCGTCCTGAGCCGGTGAGAGTTAGTGTGACCCGGACTGCGGCAGTCCCGCTCCACCCCGGCACACCCGGCCCTGTCCATCTGTAATGAGTGACCACTCCCGCCTCCTCCCGCTGTCAGACCCGTCCTGAGCCGGTGAGAGTTAGTTGTGACCCGGACTGCGGCAGTCCCGCTCTACCCCGGCTCACCCGGCCCTGTCCATCTGTAATGAGTGACCACTCCCGCCCCCTCCCGCTGTCAGACCCGTCCTGAGCCGGTGAGAGTTAGTGTGACCCGGACTGCGGCAGTCCCGCTCTACCCCGGCTCACCCGGCCCTGTCCATCTGTAATGAGTGACCACTCCCGCCTCCTCCCGCTGTCAGACCCGTCCTGAGCCAGTGAGAGTTAGTGTGACCCGGTCTGCGGCAGTCCCGCTCTACCCCGGCTCACCCGGCCCTGTCCATCTGTAATGAGTGACCACTCCCGCCTCCTCCCGCTGTCAGACCCGTCCTGAGCCGGTGAGAGTTAGTGTGACCCGGACTGCGGCAGTCCCGCTCTACCCCGGCTCACCCGGCCCTGTCCATCTGTAATGAGCGGCGGACACATCACAGCCCAGCGGCCCCGGGAGCAGCAGCTCAGACTCAACTCTCCGTACAGAGTGAGCACACTCGGGCAGGAACATTGTTGGTCACCGGGGAAGTCGGACTGTGATTTCCCGGGACCACACTGAACGCCGGCCGGTTAAACATCAGAGGGAAGTGTTGTTTATGATTCTGCACAACTATTCAGCGTTTACAGCGAGACTCGGCTTTGGTCGAGATCGGGAGTGAATTTAGTGGTTGAAGGGACTCCTGACATGTTCATGTTAACGAGTCAATTACTGTCCAAATGGATTAAGAGAAACAATGTCTTTGCCGTCAACCAGAAATACTGATTTTTACTGAGTGTGAGCAGAAAGCATTTTTCACCCCGGTAGTGACATGTGAAATATCCCACGGGGCAGTGACCCATCACCGATCTCTCTCAAACAAGAGAAATCAGCAGATGCTGGAAATCCGAGCAACACACACAAAATGCTGGAGGAACTCTACAGGCCAGGCAGCGTCTATGGAGAAAAGAACAGTCGATCTTCGAGACCCCAGCTAATGTACTTTACATCACGTCATTGGTTCTATCACTCTTCCCTGTACCACAAAGAGTTAAACTTTCTTCACGCTTGAATGACAGTGTTTTCA
This sequence comes from Hypanus sabinus, assembly GCF_030144855.1. Lineage (NCBI taxonomy): Eukaryota > Metazoa > Chordata > Chondrichthyes > Myliobatiformes > Dasyatidae > Hypanus > Hypanus sabinus. Next base: position 181,193 of record NW_026781782.1, read on the forward strand.
CTGGAACACTGGAATTTAGGAGGATGAGAGGGGATCTGATTGAAACGTATGTGATTAAGGGATTGGACACGCTGGAGGCAGGAAACATGTTCCTGAGGCCACAAGAGGCCACAGTTTAAGAATAAGGGGTAGGGTATTTAGAACAGGGTTGAGGAAAAACTTTTTCACCCAGAGAGTTATGGATCTACGGAATGCTCTGCCTCAGAAGCCAATAGAGGCCAATTCTCTGGGTGCTTTCAAGAAAGAGTTAGATAGAGCTCTTAAAGACAGCGGAGTCGAGGGATATGGGGAGAGGGCAGGAACGGGTTACAGATTGCAGGTGATCAGCCATGATCACATTGAATGGCGGTGCTGGCTCGAAGGGCCGAACGGCCTACACCTGCACCTATTTTCTATTGTCCATTGTCTATAAAACTGCTCCCTCTGGCACCCACAAACATTCCACTCTCAAAATCAATGAGATCACATTTCATCTCCATGGAGATGTTTGTTGGAGACAGAACGTACCTTGTACAAAAGAACAGGATAGGGAGAGAACCGCTGATAAGGCTGTGTGTTTAGTTAATGATTATCATCAGGAGCTGACTGAACATTAACCAGGGTGTGTTCATTACTTACAGAACCCGTAACACAGCCTCACTGGGACAGGGTGGTAACCGAACCTGGAGCCGCTGTACAAGCTCTATATATTGAAATATAAACATCACAAAGACTGTTAGCCACTTTTATGAACACGAATGGGGTTGATAACGTATTGTGTTGATCGATATTAGAACTGTACCGAATTGCTTTTAAATGAATTAATAATTCCTTTCGTCTAATTGAATGCACCGACTTCCTGTGCATGTCCCGCGGGAAACCGGTGTAGTTGGCGGTGTTATCAGAAGCGTCGCAGTTTCAACCGAGCTCCGAATCATCAGCAGAGGCTCTGGAGGTGGGAGCTTCCCGCATCTCGGAACTGTCCCCGGGCTACTGCTTGCAACAGCAGGAAGCCGATCCGTCCACACTCGGGGCTTTACCGATCCCCGACCGAGGGAACTGAGGATTCGCTTTGCTTATTCCATCGCAGGCGGGATCGGCACTATCTGTCTACCATTTACGATATTTCGGTAGGTAGCTGCAGGGAGAGGGCGAAATTATGAGAACTACCCACTCTGCAGTTTATAGCAGGTGGTGGGGGCTGGGAGGGGTGTAAAGATGTGAAGGTCCATTATATAGTCGGTTGGTGAGACCTGTTGTGGATCAACACCTGCAGTGTTGTTTCCCTTCTTTCAGAAGTGTGTCAGTAGGTGGGAGATCAAAAGAGGGCTTGACAGAGAGACACACACAAAATGGTGGTGGAACGCAGCAGGCCAGGCAGCATCTGTAGTGAGAAGCACTGTCGACGTTTTGGGCCAAGACCTTTCGTCAGGACTAACTGAAAGGAAAGATAGTAAGAGATTTGAAAGTAGGAGGGGGAGGGGGAAAACGCGAAATGATAGGAGAAGACCAGAGGGCGTGGGGTGAAGCTGAGAGCCGGAAAGGTGCTTAGCTAAAGGGATACAGAGCTAGAGAAGGAAAAGGATCATGGGACGGGA